>NW_024061506.1:0-120297 GCF_016432855.1 Salvelinus namaycush
ATAGAGAGAAAACTGGTGATGTACTAGTCTATAGATATAACCATGGATGTACTAAGTCTATAGAAATTTTATAACCTTGGGACTGTCCTAGTCTATAGATATACCTGGAGATGTACTAAGTCTATAGATATAAGAAGCTGGAGATGTACTAAGTCTATAGATATAACCTGGAGATGTACTAAGTCTATAGATATAACCTGGAGATGTACTAAGTCTATAGATATAACCTGTACTAAGTCTATGGATATAACCAGGAGATGTACTAAGTCTATAGATATAACCTGGAGATGTACTAAGTCTATATATATAACCTGTACTAAGTCTATAGATATAACCTGGAGATGTACTAAGTCTATAGATAGAACCTGGAGATGTACTAAGTCTATAGATAGAACCTGGAGATGTACTAAGTCTATAGATATAACCTGTACTAAGTCTATAAATATAACCTGCACTAAGTCTATAGATATAACCTGGAGATGAACTAAGTCTATAGATAGAACCTGGAGATGTACTAAGTCTATAGATATAACCTGTACTAAGTCTATAGATATAACCTGGAGATGTACTAAGTCTATCGATATAACCTGTACTATGTCTATAGATATAACCTGGAGATGTACTAAGTCTATGTATATAACCTGTACTAAGTCTATGGATATAACCTGGAGATGTACTAAGTCTATAGATATAACCTGGAGATGTACTAAGTCTATAGATAGAACCTGTACTAAGTCTATAGATATAACCTGGAGATGTACTAAGTCTATAGATATGACCTGGAGATGTACTAAGTCTATAGATATAACCTGGAGATGTACTAAGTCTATATATATAACCTGTACTAAGTCTATAGATATAACCTGGAGATGTACTAAGTCTATAGATATAACCTGGAGATGTACTAAGTCTATAGATAGAACCTGGAGATGTACTAAGTCTATAGATATAACCTGGAGATGTACTAAGTCTATAGATATAACCTGTACTAAGTCTATAGATATAACCTGGAGATGTACTAAGTCTATAGATATAACCTGGAGATGTACTAAGTCTATAGATATAACCTGGAGATGAACTAAGTCTATAGATATAACCTGGTGATGTACTAAGTCTATAGATATAACCAGGAGATGTACTAAGTCTATAGATATAACCTGGAGATGTACTAAGTCTATAGATATAACCTGTACTAAGTCTATAGATATAACCTGGAGATGTACTAAGTCTATAGATATAACCAGGAGATGTACTAAGTCTATAGATATAACCTGGAGATGTACTAAGTCTATAGATATAACCTGTACTAAGTCTATAGATATAACCTGGAGATGTACTAAGTCTATAGATAGAACCTGGAGATGTACTAAGTCTATAGATATAACCTGGAGATGTACTAAGTCTATAGATATAACCTGTACTAAGTCTATAGATATAACCTGGTGATGTACTAAGTCTATAGATATAACCAGGAGATGTACTAAGTCTATAGATATAACCTGGAGATGTACTAAGTCTATAGATATAACCTGTACTAAGTCTATAGATATAACCTGGAGATGTACTAAGTCTATAGATAGAACCTGGAGATGTACTAAGTCTATAGATAGAACCTGGAGACGTACTAAGTCTATAGATATAACCTGTACTAAGTCTATATATATAACCTGTACTAAGTCTATAGATATAACCTGGAGATGTACTAAGTCTATAGATAGAACCTGGAGATGTACTAAGTCTATAGATAGAACCTGGAGACGTACTAAGTCTATAGATATAACCTGTACTAAGTCTATAAATATAACCTGCACTAAGTCTATAGATATAACCTGGAGATGAACTAAGTCTATAGATAGAACCTGGAGATGTACTAAGTCTATAGATAGAACCTGTACTAAGTCTATAGATATAACCTGGAGATGTACTAAGTCTATAGATATGACCTGGAGATGTACTAAGTCTATAGATATAACCTGGAGATGTACTAAGTCTATATATATATAACCTGTACTAAGTCTATAGATATAACCTGGAGATGTACTAAGTCTATAGATATAATCTGTACTAAGTCTATAGATATAACCTGGAGATGTACTAAGTCTATATATATAACAAGGAGATGTACTAAGTCTATAGATATAACCTGGAGATGTACTAAGTCTATAGATATAACCTGTACTAAGTCTATAGATATAACCTGGAGATGTACTAAGTCTATAGATATAACCTGGAGATGTACTAAGTCTATAGATAGAACCTGGAGATGTACTAAGTCTATAGATATAACCTGTACTAAGTCTATAAATATAACCTGCACTAAGTCTATAGATATAACCTGGAGATGAACTAAGTCTATAGATAGAACCTGGAGATGTACTAAGTCTATAGATAGAACCTGTACTAAGTCTATAGATATAACCTGGAGATGTACTAAGTCTATAGATATGACCTGGAGATGTACTAAGTCTATAGATATAACCTGGAGATGTACTAAGTCTATATATATATAACCTGTACTAAGTCTATAGATATAACCTGGAGATGTACTAAGTCTATAGATATAACCTGTACTAAGTCTATAGATATAACCTGGAGATGTACTAAGTCTATATATATAACAAGGAGATGTACTAAGTCTATAGATATAACCTGGAGATGTACTAAGTCTATAGATATAACCTGGAGATGTACTAAGTCTATAGATATAACCTGGAGATGTACTAAGTCTATAGATATAACCTGGTGATGTACTAAGTCTATAGATATAACCTGGTGATGTACTAAGTCTATAGATATAACCTGGTGATGTACTAAGTCTATAGATATAACCTGGAGATGTACTAAGTCTATAGATATAACCTGGTGATGTACTAAGTCTATAGATATAACCTGGTGATGTACTAAGTCTATAGATATAACCTGTATTAAGTCTATAGATATAACCAGGAGATGTGCTAAGTCTATAGATATAACCTGGAGATGTACTAAGTCTATAGATATAACCTGGAGATGTACTAAGTCTATAGATATAACCTGGAGATGTACTAAGTCTATAGATATAACCTGTACTAAGTCTATAGATATAACCTGGAGATGTACTAAGTCTATAGATATAACCTGGAGATGTACTAAGTCTATAGATATAACCTGGAGATGTACTAAGTCTATAGATATAACCTGGAGATGAACTAAGTCTATAGATATAACCTGGTGATGTACTAAGTCTATAGATAGAACCTGGTGATGTACTAAGTCTATAGATATAACCTGGAGATGTACTAAGTCTATAGATATAACCTGGAGATGTACTAAGTCTATAGATATAACCTGTACTAAGTCTATAGATATAACCTGGAGATGTACTAAGTCTATAGATATAACCTGGAGATGTACTAAGTCTATAGATATAACCTGGAGATGAACTAAGTCTATAGATATAACCTGGTGATGTACTAAGTCTATAGATATAACCTGGAGATGTACTAAGTCTATAGATATAACCTGGAGATGTACTAAGTCTATAGATATAACCTGGAGATGTACTAAGTCTATAGATATAACCTGTACTAAGTCTATAGATATAACCTGGAGATGTACTAAGTCTATAGATATAACCTGGAGATGTACTAAGTCTATAGATATAACCTGGAGATGAACTAAGTCTATAGATATAACCTGGTGATGTACTAAGTCTATAGATATAACCTGGAGATGTACTAAGTCTATAGATATAACCTGGAGATGTACTAAGTCTATAGATATAACCTGGTGATGTACTAAGTCTATAGATATAACCTGGAGATGTACTAAGTCTATAGATATAACCTGGAGATGTACTAAGTCTATAGATATAACCTGGAGATGTACTAAGTCTATAGATATAACCTGGAGATGTACTAAGTCTATAGATATAACCTGGAGATGTACTAAGTATTTTCCAGATGCTTCCATATGTATTTCCACAAATTAAAAAGCGCTTTGCGACATATTTAATTTACAGTTTTAACTGAAATATAGAATTAGATAAGGATATTTATTTAGTACTGTTTTAAAATAATAATTTCGATTAGTCCAATATTCAATTTTAGTTTATGAATTTATGAATAATTTTTGCTTCTTATTGACTCTTTCTACTGCGATATATAACACATATTAAACTATTTAAAATGCATCACTTGATAACAGCTAAAACCTTACCACTAAGGAAACCAACAACTTCTGACAGGATCATCCCTTGACATTACAGGTCCTGCATGCCATAGCGCTGACGATTAGACAGAGTGTTTAAATGTGCGTAACACCGTCTTAACTCAGATCACTGCGTCTGTCTGGCAATACTACGCAGCAGATGATTCTGTTAGCTGCTATAACAGTTAACCTCCAAGTGACAGGTCACCCAGGGTTAACACTATGCTTTATCATCACTCTCTCTAGGTCAGGGGTCAGGGGTTAGGCAAGAGACAGTTTACTGGAAATTACTTCGTATACCACAAGCCAGGGCTCTCCAACCTTGTTCATAAGCTAATACAATACCACAATACAATTAACACCTCTCTCTTTCTGCTTCACTGAAGTGGTGCTAGACCACAATAACACCTCTCTCTTTCTTCTTCACTGAAGTGGTGCTAGACCACATTAACACCTCTCTCTGTCTGCTTCACTGAAGTGGTGCTAGACCACATTAACACCTCTCTCTTTCTGCTTCACTGAAGTGGTGCTAGGCCACATTAACACCTCTCTCTTTCTGCTTCACTGAAGTGGTGCTAGGCCACATTAACACCTCTCTCTTTCTGCTTCACTGAAGTGGTGCTAGGCCACATTAACACCTCTCTCTTTCTGCTTCACTGAAGTGGTGCTAGACCACATTAACACCTCTCTCTTTCTGCTTCACTGAAGTGGTGCTAGACCACATTAACACCTCTCTCTTTCTGCTTCACTGAAGTGGTGCTAGACCACATTAACACCTCTCTCTTTCTGCTTCACTGCCTCTCTTAATGAGCTGCTGTTTACTCTCTGGATCTCTACCCACAATAGCAGGGTTTTCATCCCAAATGGCACCCTATTCCCTACATAGTGCACTACTTTTGACCATAGCCCTATATAGGGAATAGGGTGCCATTTGGAATGCAGTTCCATGTTGTAAGCTATGTCTGTTCACCCTCGTGGGTTTGTGTCAGTTGTTTCAATCATTCTCAACAGTTTCAGCGTTCGCAGGCAGGCAGCATTGCCGTGGTGACAGATGGAAGTAGGGGGGTGGGGGGTGGGGGGGAGTAGGGAGGAGAAGGGAGGCTGTTGTGTTATTGTCTAAATTCATAGTTAATCAAAATGTAAAACTGCCATATGTTGACCTGCAAGGGAATGTGCCATATGTTTGTAAATGATCTGGGTGCTTGTTGGGAGACCATTTGTAGATTTTATGGCTCGTCTAAAACTGTACTGTTGTGTTATTGGAAATATCCTCCCCTACGCCCCAGCAGTCTGGGAGTTGTGTCCCAAGTGCCAGCCCATTCCCCATGGGCCCTGGTCTAAAGTAGTGCACTACAGTACATAGTGGATAGGGTGCCATTTGGGATGGAGCTCTGGTGAGGTGGAGACTGAGTCATCAGCATAATGAACAGCTCTGGATGGCTTCTACACCTCCGTGCTGGCGGACATTGGCCTGCCTGTCTCCCTCCCTGCCTGTCTCCCTCCCTCCCTGCCTCTCTGCCTCCCTCCCTGCCTCCCTGCCTGTCTCCCTCCCTCCCTCCCTGCCTGCCTCCCTCCCTGCCTGCCTCCCTCCCTGCCCTACTCCCTCCCTGCCTGCCTCCCTCCCTGCCCTACTCCCTCCCTGCCTGCCTCCCTCCCTGCCTCCCTGTCTGCCTGCCTCCCTCCCTCCCTGCTATGATCCCTTATTGATGTCATTTGTTTAATCTACTTTAAATCAGTGTAGATGAAGGGGAGGAGACAAGTTAAATAAGGATTTTTAAGCCTTGAGACAGTTGAGACATGGATTGTGTATGTTTGCTATTCAGAGGGTGAATGGGCAAGACAAAAGATAGAATTGCCTTTGAACGGGGTAAGATAGTAGGTGCCAGGCTCACCAGCTTGAGTGTGTCAAGAACTGCAACGCTTCTGGGTTTTACACTTTCAACAGTTTCCCGTGTGTATCAAGAATGGTCCACCACCCAAAAGGACATCCAGCCCACTTGACACAACTGTGGGAAGCATTGGAGTCAACATGGGTCAACATCACTGTGGAACGCTTTCGACACCTTGTAGAGTCCATCCCCAGTCAAATTGAGGCTGTTCTGAGGGCAAAAGGGGGGGGGGCAACTCAATATTAGGAAGGTGTTCTTAATGTTTTGTACACTCGATACACAGTTGTGTAAATCACGTTGGATAAAGGCGTCTCCTAAATGGACCATATTATTATTGATGTGCCTTGTTTCTGTTGTTCTGGTTGGCATGTCCATAAACAGACAGAAGCATTTGACAGATGTTCTCATTTGATGTGATGTGCAGTCTCACTCTGTGCACCTGGGCATTCCTGCAGTGGAAATGGATTTGATACGTTCTAAATTAGCTAGAATATGACTCAACCCTCTATTCCGTTCATCTATTTCATTTCGTATGTTCTGTATGAATAGAAGTCACCTGCCTGCCTGTCTTTACTGCTGTGGTGATGTAATAATGGAAGTCAACTGCCTAACTGTCTTTACTGCTGTGGTGATGTAATAATGGAAGTCAACTACCTGCCTGTCTTTACTGCTGTGGTGATGTAATAATGGAAGTCAGCGACCTGCCTGTCTTTACTGCTGTGGTGATGTAATAATGGAAGTCAACTACCTGCCTGTCTTTACTGCTGTGGTGATGTAATAATGGAAGTCAACTACCTGCCTGTCTTTACTGCTGTGGTGATGTAATAATGGAAGTCAGCGACCTGCCTGTCTTTACTGCTGTGGTGATGTAATAATGGAAGTCAACTACCTGCCTGTCTTTACTGCTGTGGTGATGTAATAATGGAAGTCAACTACCTGCCTGTCTTTACTGCTGTGGTGATGTAATAATGGAAGTCAACTACCTGCCTGTCTTTACTGCTGTGGTGATGTAATAATGGAAGTCAACTGCCTGCCTGTCTTTACTGCTGTGGTGATGTAATAATGGAAGTCAACTACCTGCCTGTCTTTACTGCTGTGGTGATGTAATAATGGAAGTCAACTACCTGCTTGTCTTTACTGCTGTGGTGATGTAATAATGGAAGTCAACTACCTGCCTGTCTTTACTGCTTTGGTGATGTAATAATGGAAGTCAACTGCCTGCCTGTCTTTACTGCTGTGGTGATGTAATAATGGAAGTCAACTACCTGCCTGTCTTTACTGCTGTGGTGATGTAATAATGGAAGTAAACTACCTGCCTGTCTTTACTGCTGTGGTGATGTAATAATGGAAGTCAACTACCTGCCTGTCTTTACTGCTGTGGTGATGTAATAATGGAAGTCAACTGCCTAACTGTCTTTACTGCTGTGGTGATGTAATAATGGAAGTCAACTACCTGCCTGTCTTTACTGCTGTGGTGATGTAATAATGGAAGTCAACTACCTGCCTGTCTTTACTGCTGTGGTGATGTAATAATGGAAGTCAACTACCTGCCTGTCTTTACTGCTGTGGTGATGTAATAATGGAAGTAAACTACCTGCCTGTCTTTACTGCTGTGGTGATGTAATAATGGAAGTCAACTACCTGCCTGTCTTTACTGCTGTGGTGATGTAATAATGGAAGTCAACTACCTGCCTGTCTTTACTGCTGTGGTGATGTAATAATGGAAGTCAGCGACCTGCCTGTCTTTACTGCTGTGGTGATGTAATAATGGAAGTCAACTACCTGCCTGTCTTTACTGCTGTGGTGATGTAATAATGGAAGTCAACTGCCTGCCTGTCTTTACTGCTGTGGTGATGTAATAATGGAAGTCAACTACCTGCCTGTCTTTACTGCTGTGGTGATGTAATAATGGAAGTCAATTACCTGCCTGTCTATACTGCTGTGGTGATGTAATAATGGAAGTCAACTACCTGCCTGTCTTTACTGCTGTGGTGATGTAATAATGGAAGTCAACTGCCTGCCTGTCTTTACTGCCGTGGTGATGTAATAATGGAAGTCAACTACCTGCCTGTCTTTACTGCTGTGGTGATGTAATAATGGAAGTCAACTACCTGCCTGTCTTTACTGCTGTGGTGATGTAATAATGGAAGTCAACTACCTGCCTGTCTTTACTGCTGTGGTGATGTAATAATGGAAGTCAACTACCTGCCTGTCTTTACTGCTGTGGTGATGTAATAATGGAAGTCAACTACCTGCCTGTCTTTACTGCTGTGGTGATGTAATAATGGAAGTCAACTACCTGCCTGTCTTTACTGCTGTGGTGATGTAATAATGGAAGTCAGCGACCTGCCTGTCTTTACTGCTGTGGTGATGTAATAATGGAAGTCAACTACCTGCCTGTCTTTACTGCTGTGGTGATGTAATAATGGAAGTCAACTGCCTGCCTGTCTTTACTGCTGTGGTGATGTAATAATGGAAGTCAACTACCTGCCTGTCTTTACTGCTGTGGTGATGTAATAATGGAAGTCAATTACCTGCCTGTCTATACTGCTGTGGTGATGTAATAATGGAAGTCAACTACCTGCCTGTCTTTATTGCTGTGGTGATGTAATAATGGAAGTCAACTGCCTGCCTGTCTTTACTGCCGTGGTGATGTAATAATGGAAGTCAACTACCTGCCTGTCTTTACTGCTGTGGTGATGTAATAATGGAAGTCAACTACCTGCCTGTCTTTACTGCTGTGGTGATGTAATAATGGAAGTCAACTACCTGCCTGTCTTTACTGCTGTGGTGATGTAATAATGGAAGTCAACTACCTGCCTGTCTTTACTGCTGTGGTGATGTAATAATGGAAGTAAACTACCTGCCTGTCTTTACTGCTGTGGTGATGTAATAATGGAAGTCAACTACCTGCCTGTCTTTACTGCTGTGGTGATGTAATAATGGAAGTCAACTGCTTGCCTGTCTTTACTGCTGTGGTGATGTAATAATGGCTTTTGAATCTGGTCTTTCCTAACTGTTACTGACATTTGCTCTTTTAAGTGACACATTGGTCTTTGTTGGCATTTGGCTGCTGAGGAGGCAGAGGAGGCTGAGGAGACAGAGGAGGCAGATGAGACAGAGGAGGCAGAGGAGGCAGAGGAGGCTGAGGAGGCAAAGGAGGCTGAGGAGGCTGAGGAGGCAGAGGAGGCTGAGGAGGCAGAGGAGGCAGAGGAGGCAGAGGAGGCTGAGGAGACAGAGGAGACAGAGGAGGCAGAGGAGGATGAGGAGGATGAGGAGGCAGAGGAGACAGAGGAGGCAGAGGAGGCAGAGGAGGCAGAGGAGGCTGAGGAGGCAGAGGAGGCAGAGGAGACAGAGGAGACAGAGGAGGCTGAGGAGACAGAGGAGACAGAGGAGACAGAGGAGGCTGAGAAGGCAGAGGAGGCAGAGGAGGCTGAGGAGGCTGAGGAGGCAGAGGAGGCAGAGGAGACAGAGGAGACAGAGGAGACAGAGGAGGCAGAGGAGGCAGAGGAGACAGAGGAGACAGAGGAGGCTGAGGAGACAGAGGAGGCAGACATTTCCTCCTCGTCATCCTCTTGTTTCCTCCTCGTCATCCTCTTGTTTCCTCCTCGTCATCCTCTTGTTTCCTCCTCGTCATCCTCTTGTTTCCTCCTCGTCATCCTCTTGTTTCCTCCTCGTCATTCTCGTCAGTTCCTCCTCGTCATCCTCTTGTTTCCTCCTCGTCATTCTCTTGTTTCCTCCTCGTCATTCTCTTGTTTCCTCCTCGTCATTCTCTTGTTTCCTCCTCGTCATTCTCTTGTTTCCTCCTCGTCATCCTCTTGTTTCCTCCTCGTCATTCTCTTGTTTCCTCCTCGTCATTCTCTTGTTTCCTCCTCGTCATCCTCTTGTTTCCTCCTCGTCATTCTCTTGTTTCCTCCTCGTCATTCTCTTGTTTCCTCCTCGTCATTCTCTTGTTTCCTCCTCGTCATTCTCTTGTTTCCTCCTCGTCATTGTCTTGTTTCCTCCTCGTCATTCTCGTCATTTCCTCCTCGTCATTATTCTGTAACAACTGGATGGAGGCTGAGTTGGACTGGAGTCAAACTTTTTCCTCTCACTATCTGTCTGTCAGACTGTCTGGACTTCTGGCAGCTTTAAACCTCAACCGTTAAACAGATTGACAGTATTACCGTAGATATGACATGAACGTACATTTGTTTTTCTTCCCTAAGACACTTTACGAAATGGCTAGACTTATGATGGTTAGAATTCTGATATCCAGTAACTCTGAAGTGAACGTTGACAGCGATGGCAGTGACTTAACATTACCCTTCAACACTATCACCCCGTTCTGACGCCCTCAGATTGTCCATCTCTAGTCATATTAGCATTTGAATATTTCTGATGATGCCAGTCTGCATTAAATATTCAGAGAGCGCCTCACAATCCAATTAAATGAGAGATTTGCTTTAAAGGCATTAGCAAACATGATTGAATGCAGAGCTCTCAATGACCAACAGGACAACTTCAAGAGGCTGGACAACACGCACACACACGCACACGCACACAAACACAGGCACACACACACACACACACACACACACACACACACACACACACACACACACACACACACACACACACACACACACACACACATATATATATATATATATATATATATATATATATATATATATATATATATATATATCATCCATCTCTATCTGTCTCCCAGATAGTTCCTGCTCTGAATGTATCTGTCTGCATGTGTCTGCCTTCCACCGGCTAGTGTGATAAATATGAAGAGTGAAATTAACTTAAACATGTGCTTTAATTTTAAAAGACCCCACCAAAATGGGATTAACAGGAGAGCCATTGTGGATTATCACGACTAAAACGTCTCTGAACACTCAGGGTTTGGAGAGAGACGCTGTGGATTATCACGACTAAAACGTCTCTGAACACTCAGGGTTTGGAGAGAGACGCTGTGGATTATCATGACTAAAATGTCTCTGAACACTCAGGGTTTGGAGAGAGAGAGACACTGTGGATTATCATGACTAAAACATCTCTGAACACTCAGGGTTTGGAGAGAGAGAGAGAGAGACACTGTGGATTATCATGACTAAAACGTCTCTGAACACTCAGGGTTTGGAGAGAGAGAGAGACAGAGTGGATTATCATGACTAAAACGTCTCTGAACACTCAGGGTTTGGAGAGAGAGAGAGAGACAGAGTGGATTATCATGACTAAAACATCTCTGAACACTCAGGGTTTGGAGAGAGAGAGAGAGACAGAGTGTATTATCACGACTAAAACGTCTCTGAACACTCAGGGTTTGGGGAGAGAGCGAGACAGAGTGGATTATCACGACCAAAACGTCTCTGAACACTCAGGGTTTGGAGAGAGAGAGAGAGACAGAGTGGATTATCACGACTAAAACGTCTCTGAACACTCAGGGTTTGGAGAGAGAGATACACTGTGGATTATCACGACTATAACGTCTCTGAACACTCAGGGTTTGGAGAGAGACGCTGTGGATTATCATGACTAAAATGTCTCTGAACACTCAGGGTTTGGAGAGAGAGAGACACTGTGGATTATCATGACTAAAACATCTCTGAACACTCAGGGTTTGGAGAGAGAGAGAGAGAGACACTGTGGATTATCACGACTAAAACGTCTCTGAACACTCAGGGTTTGGAGAGAGAGAGAGAGACAGAGTGGATTATCACGACTAAAACGTCTCTGAACACTCAGGGTTTGGGGAGAGAGCGAGACAGAGTGGATTATCACGACCAAAACGTCTCTGAACACTCAGGGTTTGGAGAGAGAGAGAGAGACAGAGTGGATTATCACGACTAAAACGTCTCTGAACACTCAGGGTTTGGAGAGAGAGATACACTGTGGATTATCACGACTATAACGTCTCTGAACACTCAGGGTTTGGAGAGAGAGAGAGAGACACTGTGGATTATCATGACTAAAACGTCTCTGAACACTCAGGGTTTGGAGAGAGAGAGAGAGACAGAGTGGATTATCACGACCAAAACTTCTCTGAACACTCAGGGTTTGGAGAAAGAGATACACTGTGGATTATCACGACTATAACGTCTCTGAACACTCAGGGTTTGGAGAGAGAGAGAGACAGAGTGGATTATCATGACTATAACGTCTCTGAACACTCAGGGTTTGGGGTCGGAACGAAGGAGGAAAGACAAAGATAAAGTCTTGAGCCACCATCTTCCTTCTCCATTGGTTTGTCATCCAAAGGCACAAACTCTATTTTAAGACTTGTATTGCCTTTATTTCTCACCATCTATCCTGACCCCATGTGGATGTTATAGTGGGTTAGTTAGTTAGTGAGGTCCCTGTTACACAGTGGATACATCCCTAATGGCTCCCTATTCCCTATATACTGCACTACTATGGGCCATGGTTAAAAGGAGTGCACTATATAGGGAATATGGTGCCATTTGGGACACACACAGTGTCAAAGACCAGTACGTTTAGGGCTCCTTTACATTGTGATACAGATATGAAAGCTAATTAACAGTGACCGGTCTGTCCTTAATATTCAACTCAGCACTGGCTCTAATGACTGGGTCCTTTTTATGGCTGGGACTTAATTGAAGCAAATAACATGATACCCTCTAATACAGCCAGACCCTTATGGTATTAGCTAGACCCTTATGGTATTAGCTAGACCCTTATGGTATTAGCTAGACCCTTGTGGTATTAGCTAGACCCTTATGGTATTAGCCAGACCCTTATGGTATTAGCTAGACCCTTATGGTATTAACCAGACCTTTATGGTATTAGCTAGACCCTTATGGTATTAGCTAGACCCTTATGGTATTAGCCAGACCCTTATGGTATTAGCCAGACCCTTATGGTATTAGCTAGACCCTTATGGTATTAGCCAGACCCTTATGGTATTAGCCAGACCCTTATGGTATTAGCCAGACCCTTATGGTATTAGCTAGACCCTTATGGTATTAGCTAGACCCTTATGGTATTAGCTAGACCCATATGGTATTAGCCAGACCATTATGGTATTAGCTAGACCCTTATGGTATTAGCTAGACCCTTATGGTATTAGCTAGACCCTTATGGTATTAGCCAGACCATTATGGTATTAGCTAGACCCTTATGGTATTAGCTAGACCCTTATGGTATTAGCTAGACCCTTATGGTATTAGCTAGACCCTTATGGTATTAGCCAGACCCTTATGGTATTAGCTAGACCCTTGTGGTATTAGCTAGACCCTTATGGTATTAGCTAGACCCTTATGGTATTAGCCAGACCCTTATTGTATTAGCCAGGCCCTTATGCTATTAGTCAGACCCTTATGGTATTAGCTAGACCCTTATGGTATTAGCCAGACCCTTATGGTATTAGCCAGACCAGTATGGTATTAGCTAGACCCTTATGGTATTAGCCAGACCCTTATGGTATTAGCCAGACCCTTATGGTATTAGCTAGACCCTTATGATATTAGCCAGACCCTTATGGTATTAGCCAGACCAGTATGGTATTAGCTAGACCCTTATGATATTAGCTAGACCCTTATGGTATTAGCTAGACCCTTATGGTATTAGCCAAACCCGTATGCTATTAGCTAGACCCTTATGGTATTAGCTAGACCCTTTTGGTATTAGCCAGATACAGGTTCATTAACTGGGCTGATGATGAAGGGAAATGGTAATGGGGCTTGTTATTTGTAGCTGCTGTTCAACTTTAAATACTAATGATATTGAACCTGAGTTGACGTTTAAGTCCTTCAAGGTGAGTAGTTTCATATGCAATTGTCAGTCTATTAAGTATTGTGTTCTGTCAAGTGATGATAATAGTTTAGAAGTGTATCCAAAGCCGGAAGATCAGAAGGTTATGCATACAGATTAACATCTGTTATATTTACGATTAGGGTTAGGGGAGGTAGTGTTAGGAATAGGGTTAGGAATAGGGTTAGGGGAGGTAATGTTATGATTAAGGTTAGGGGAGGTAATGTTATGATTAAGGTTAGGGGAGGTAATGTCAGGATTAGGGTTAGGGGAGGTAATGTTAGGATTAGGGTTTGGAGAGGTAATGTCAGGATAAGGATAAGAATTGGGGTTAGGGAAGGTAATGTCAGGAATAGGGTTAGGGGAGGTAATGTCAGGATTTGGGTTAGGAGAGGTAATGTCAGGATAAGGGTAAGAATTGGGGTTAGGGGAGGTAATGTCAGGATTTGGGTTAGGGGAGGTAATGTTAGGATTAGGGTTAGGGGAGGTAACTTTAGGATTAGGGTTAGAGGAGGTAATGTCAGGATTAGGGTTAGAGGAGGTAATGTCAGGATTAGGGTTAGAGGAGGTAATGTTAGGATTAGGGTTAGGGGAGGTAATGTCAGGATTAGGGTTAGGGGAGGTAATGTTAGGATTAGGGTTAGGGAGGTAATGTTAGGAGTAGGGTTGGGGAGGTAATGTTAGGAGTAGGGTTGGGGAGGTAATGTTAGGTCAGGGAAGGTAATGTCAGAGTTAGGGTTAAGGGAGTTAATGATAGGGTCAGGGGAGGTAATGCTAGGGTTAGGGGAGGTAATATCAGGGTCATGGGAGGTAATGCTAGAGTTAGGGGAGGTCATGTAAAGGTTAGGGTTAGGGGAGATAATGTCAGGGTTAGGGGAGATAATGTCAGGGTTAGGGTAGGTCATGTTAGGGTTAGGGGAGGTAATTTTAGGGTTAGGGGAGGTAATGTTAGGGTTAGGGGAGATAATGTCATGGTTAGGGGAGATAATGTCAGGGTTAGGGTAGGTAATGTTAGGGTTAGGGGAGATAATGCCAGGGTTAGGTGAGGTAATGCCAGGGTTAGGGGAGGTAATGTCAGGGTTAGGTGAGGTAATGCCAGGGTTAGGGGAGGTAATGTTAGGGTTTGGGTTACTTATTATTTCCATGCAATTTGCTGATGACAAATAAATCCTGCTGTATCCCCAAAACACTTCTACCGTGTAACAGCATAATCCCCAACATGAAAACGGAGTTCTTCTCTAGTCTAATACGATACTCGTTGAATTATTCAAGCATAGCTGCTTTCATTTACAGAAAGGCATTTCCTCTTTAATTAGTTGGATCGTTTCATGTCCTTTCATAAAAGACCACTTACATTTGAATATTGAAATTATCTCAATTAATAAGCAAGGCTTTTGGCTTAATAACTTTTCTAAATGGCTTCTGAACTTTTTGTATCAACCGTATTGAAGGCCCATCGAAGTCGGCTACGGTTCGAAAGCATTCGGGGGAAATTAAATAAATATTTAAAACATTCACAGAAACAATGATTTAATGCGACCGCTGTGAATGGTAATCTGCCAGTGTTAAATTAAATGTGTTTTATGAAATCATTAGTGTGTTAGGGATTTAAACAGATGCAAATTACAATCATGAATACTTTATTGACAGTATTAGTAACAGAAAAAGACTTCATCTAGTGAATGGTTGAGGTGAATGTCTAAGGTTCGGGTCTATATTTTAAACCCAACTCCTAAATAGCGTCATGTCTCATTTCAATTTGATCAGAGTCCTTTAAAACTTAAAGGACTACGTCAATGCACTGTATGACTGTGTCTCGTACGGCACCCTATGCCCTATGTAGTGAACTACTTTTCACCAGAGCCCTATGAGTCCTGTTCAAATGTAGTGGATAATATAGGGAAGAGGGTGCCATTTGGGACGAACCACCCTTTCTAATCTTTACAGTGGAGCCAGAACACTCCTCCATAACTGCTCTGTGCCATGAGCCTCCATAGTGAATGAATTGTATAGAGGGGAGATGTGGACGTGTCTGTGACAATTTATTGCAAGCCAATATCAGTTCATCAAAGGAGAAGAAGGAAATCTATTTCAGGGCGATGTGAGAGAGCGAGGTTACACAATGATAGTTGAGGGAAGCTGTCATCTCACATCTCACATCTTTCTCAAACTCCTTGACAATGACTGATTAACCAGATGTAACTCATCCCTGTTCCTCGTCCACTAGAGGATTAACCAGATATAACCATAACAGCCTCATCCCTGTTCCTCATCCACTAGATGATATAACCATAACAGCCTCATCCCTGTTCCTCATCCACTAGATGATATAGCCATAACAGCCTCATCCCTGTTCCTCATCCACTAGATGATATCACCATAACAGCCTCATCCCTGTTCCTCATCCACTAGATGATATAACCATAACAGCCTCATCCCTGTTCCTCGTCCACTAGATGATGTAACCATAACAGCCTCATCCCTGTTCCTCATCCACTAGATGATGTAACCATAACAGCCTCATCCCTGCTCCTCATCCACTAGATGATATAACCATAACAGCCTCATCCCTGTTCCTCATCCACTAGATTATGTAACCATAACAGCCTCATCCCTGTTCCTCGTCCACTAGATGATATAACCATAACAGCCTCATCCCTGTTCCTCATCCACTAGATGATATCACCATAACAGCCTCATCCCTGTTCCTCGTCCACTAGATGATATAACCATAACAGCCTCATCCCTGTTCCTCAACCACTAGATGATATCACCATAACAGCCTCATCCCTGTTCCTCATCCACTAGATGATGTAACCATAACAGCCTCATCCCTGTTCCTCATCCACTAGATGATGTAACCATAACAGCCTCATCCCTGTTCCTCATCCACTAGAGGATATAACCATAACAGCCTCATCCCTGTTCCTCATCCACTAGATGATATAACCATAACAGCCTCATCCCTGTTCCTCGTCCACTAGATGATTAACCAGATGTAACCATAACAGCCTCATCCCTGCTCCTCATCCACTAGATGATATAGCCATAACAGCCTCATCCCTGTTCCTCATCCACTAGATGATATAACCATAACAGCCTCATCCCAGTTCCTCATCCACTAGATGATATAGCCATAACAGCCTCATCCCTGTTCCTCATCCACTAGATGATTAACCAGATGTAACCATAACAGCCTCATCCCTGCTCCTCATCCACTAGATGATATAGCCATAACAGCCTCATCCCTGTTCCTCATCCACTAGATGATATAACCATAACAGCCTCATCCCTGTTCCTCGTCCACTAGATGATATAGCCATAACAGCCTCATCCCTGTTCCTCGTCCACTAGATGACTGACTGTGCTCATCCCTGTTCCTCGTCCACTAGATGACTGACTGTGCTCATCCCTGTTCCTCATCCACTAGATGACTGACTGTGCTCATTCCTGTTCCTCATCCACTAGATGATATAACCAGATATAGCCATAACAGCCTCATCCCTGTTCCTCGTCCACTAGATGACTGACTGTGCTCATCCCTGTTCCTCGTCCACTAGATGACTGACTGTGCTCATCCCTGTTCCTCGTCCACTAGATGACTGACTGTGCTCATCCCTGTTCCTCGTCCACTAGATGACTGACTGTGCTCATCCCTGTTCCTCGTCCACTAGATGACTGACTGTGCTCATCCCTGTTCCTCGTCCACTAGATGACTGACTGTGCTCATCCCTGTTCCTCGTCCACTAGATGACTGACTGTGCTCATCCCTGTTCCTCGTCCACTAGATGACTGACTGTGCTCATCCCTGTTCCTCGTCCACTAGATGACTGACTGTGCTCATCCCTGTTCCTCGTCCACTAGATGACTGACTGTGCTCATCCCTGTTCCTCGTCCACTAGATCACTGACTGTGCTCATCCCTGTTCCTCGTCCACTAGATGACTGACTGTGCTCATCCCTGTTCCTCGTCCACTAGATGACTGACTGTGCTCATCCCTGTTCCTCGTCCACTAGATGACTGACTGTGCTCATCCCTGTTCCTCGTCCACTAGATGACTGACTGTGCTCATCTACATGTGGAGAAACACAAACACAATGTTTCGATTTCAACACCTTGACGTCAGCCACTCAATCAAACACGGCCATTGTTGTTTTAATGACAACGGCGAAAGTCCAACTTCCACACTCTCTCCCTCCGTCATCTCTCCTCCGTGACTTGGAAACCGATGTGATTGAGTGGCCGAGGAAGTTGTCAATTCGTTAGTAGGCAAACGGAAGACTGTCCTCCCCTCCTCGACAGCCTCCTTTTGGCGAGGAAGCACAGGTGCATCCTACCTGAGTCCTTCGTGGAAGACTTCTGAAATCTGCCACAACCCCCTTTGAATCAGCCATAGTTTTATTGAAGGAGAAGAGCATGCCAACATTTAAAAACCATATTCTACTCATCTTTTATCTATGAAATGTCTTCACAACTAGCTATATTGGTTTGGATCACTTTATACGTTTATTTGGGGATTCCACCCTGTAAATATAATTTACCTGATGACGCGCGATTGACAGGAGACTCTCATTTCATACAAAGCACTTTCCTCTCCTCGCCACCTCTACTCGATTCCCTTTGACCTTTTTCCAAAAGGAGGCCAGAGAGGAGGAGGGAGGAGAGAGGAGGAGGGAGTAGAGCGAATCCAATTGAGAAAAGGCCGCTGTCTGCACTACCTCATCTGTCACTTGTCAGTAGGCAGTTAGACGATGTGAAGGAGACGATTGAGCTGAAGTTAATGGAAGCACAGGCCATAACAGACACATCGCCTGCATCCCAAATGTCATCCTATTCCCTACATAGTGCACTACTTTAGACCAGGGCTGGCACCCTATTCCCTACATAGTGCACTACTTTAGACCAGGGCTGGCACCCTATTCCCTACATAGTGCACTACTTTAGACCAGGGCTGGCACCCTATTCCCTACATAGTGCACTACTTTAGACCAGGGCTGGCACCCTATTCCCTACATAGTGCACTCTTTTTTGACCAGAGCCCTATATAGGCTGCCATTTGAGACGCAGCCATCATCACAATCTGAAGTTCCCTTCTCTTAGACAGGATCCGCAACACTCCAGTATAGAGTTCACTAGCTGACTGAACAATGCTGTTATAATCATTATGGAGAGAGAATAGTTCACTAGCTGACTGGACAATGCTGTTATAATCATTATGGAGAGAGAATAGTTCACTAGCTGACTGGACAATGCTGTTATAATCATTATGGAGAGAGAATAGTTCACTAGCTGACTGGACAATGCTGTTATAATCATTATGGAGAGAGAATAGTTCACTAGCTGACTGGACAATGCTGTTATAATCATTATGGAGAGAGAATAGTCCACTAGCTGACTGGACAATGCTGTTATAATCATTATGGAGAAAAGTTCACTAGCTGACTGGACGATGCTGTAATAATCATTATGGAGAGAGAATAGTCCACTAGCTGACTGGACAATGCTGTTATAATCATTATGGAGAGAGAATAGTCCACTAGCTGACTGAACAATGCTGTTATAATCATTATGGAGAGAGAATAGTTCACTAGCTGACTGGACATTGCTGTTATAATCATTATGGAGAGAGAATAGTTCACTAGCTGAATGGACAATGCTGTTATAATCATTATGGAGAATAGTCCACTAGCTGACTGGACAATGCTGTTATAATCATTATGGAGAGAGAATAGTTCACTAGCTGACTGAACCATGCTGTTATAATCATTATGGAGAGAGAATAGTTCACTAGCTGACTGAACCATGCTGTTATAATCATTATGGAGAGAGAATAGTTCACTAGCTGACTGGACAATGCTGTTATAATCATTATGGAGAGAGAATAGTTCACTAGCTGACTGGACAATGCTGTTATAATCATTATGGAGAGAGAATAGTTCACTAGCTGACTGGACAATGCTGTTATAATCATTATGGAGAGAGAATAGTTCACTAGCTGACTGGACAATGCTGTTATAATCATTATGGAGAGAGAATAGTTCACTAGCTGGCTGATTAATGCTCCTAATGTCATCATCATTATGGAGAGTGAAAGGTACAATGGAAATAGCTCACAGTAGAGAAGGATGGATGGAACAACACGGTAGGTAACAACGGCCCTAGTTAGTGTTATTATAGATAATGTAGAGGTGGTGGCTGGAACAACACGGTAGGTAACAACGGCCCTAGTTAGTGTTATTATAGATAATGTAGAGGTGGTGGCTGGAACAACACGGTAGGTAACAACGGCCCTAGTTAGTGTTATTATAGATAATGTAGAGGTGGTGGCTGGAACAACACGGTAGGTAACAACGGCCCTAGTTAGTGTTATTATAGATAATGAAGAGGTGGTGGCTGGAACAACACGGTAGGTAACAACGGCCCTAGTTAGTGTTATTATAGATAATGTAGAGGTGGTGGCTGGAACAACACGGTAGGTAACAACGGCCCTAGTTAGTGTTATTATAGATAATGTAGAGGTGGTGGCTGGAACAACACGGTAGGTAACAACGGCCCTAGTTAGTGTTATTATAGATAATGAAGAGGTGGTGGCTGGAACAACACGGTAGGTAACAACGGCCCTAGTTAGTGTTATTATAGATAATGAAGAGGTGGTGGCTGGAACAACACGGTAGGTAACAACGGCCCTAGTTAGTGTTATTATAGATAATGTAGAGGTGGTGGCTGGAACAACACGGTAGGTAACAACGGCCCTAGTTAGTGTTATTATAGATAATGAAGAGGTGGTGGCTGGAACAACACGGTAGGTAACAACGGCCCTAGTTAGTGTTATTATAGATAATGTAGAGGTGGTGGCTGGAACAACACGGTAGGTAACAACGGCCCTAGTTAGTGTTATTATAGATAATGTAGAGGTGGTGGCTGGAACAACACGGTAGGTAACAACGGCCCTAGTTAGTGTTATTATAGATAATGTAGAGGTGGTGGCTGGAACAACACGGTAGGTAACAACGGCCCTAGTTAGTGTTATTATAGATAATGAAGAGGTGGTGGATGGAACAACACGGTAGGTAACAACGGCCCTAGTTAGTGTTATTATAGATAATGTAGAGGTGGTGGCTGGAACAACACGGTAGGTAACAACGGCCCTAGTTAGTGTTATTATAGATAATGAAGAGGTGGTGGCTGGAACAACACGGTAGGTAACAACGGCCCTAGTTAGTGTTATTATAGATAATGTAGAGGTGGTGGCTGGAACAACACGGTAGGTAACAACGGCCCTAGTTAGTGTTATTATAGATAATGAAGAGGTGGTGGCTGGAACAACACGGTAGGTAACAACGGCCCTAGTTAGTGTTATTATAGATAATGTAGAGGTGGTGGCTGGAACAACACGGTAGGTAACAACGGCCCTAGTTAGTGTTATTATAGATAATGTAGAGGTGGTGGCTGGAACAACACGGTAGGTAACAACGGCCCTAGTTAGTGTTATTATAGATAATGAAGAGGTGGTGGCTGGAACAACACGGTAGGTAACAACGGCCCTAGTTAGTGTTATTATAGATAATGTAGAGGTGGTGGCTGGAACAACACGGTAGGTAACAACGGCCCTAGTTAGTGTTATTATAGATAATGTAGAGGTGGAGGCTGGAACAACACGGTAGGTAACAACGGCCCTAGTTAGTGTTATTATAGATAATGTAGAGGTGGTGGCTGGAACAACACGGTAGGTAACAACGACCCTAGTTAGTGTTATTATAGATAATGTAGAGGTGGAGGCTGGAACAACACGGTAGGTAACAACGGCCCTAGTTAGTGGTATTATAGATAATGTAGAGGTGGTGGCTGGAACAACACGGTAGGTAACAACGGCCCTAGTTAGTGTTATTATAGATAATGTAGAGGTGGTGGCTGGAACAACACGGTAGGTAACAACGGCCCTAGTTAGTGTTATTATAGATAATGTAGAGGTGGTGGCTGGAACAACACGGTAGGTAACAACGACCCTAGTTAGTGTTATTATAGATAATGTAGAGGTGGTGGCTGGAACAACACGGTAGGTAACAACGGCCCTAGTTAGTGTTATTATAGATAATGAAGAGGTGGTGGCTGGAACAACACGGTAGGTAACAACGGCCCTAGTTAGTGTTATTATAGATAATGTAGAGGTGGTGGCTGGAACAACACGGTAGGTAACAACGGCCCTAGTTAGTGTTATTATAGATAATGTAGAGGTGGTGGCTGGAACAACACGGTAGGTAACAACGGCCCTAGTTAGTGTTATTATAGATAATGTAGAGGTGGTGGCTGGAACAACACGGTAGGTAACAACGGCCCTAGTTAGTGTTATTATAGATAATGTAGAGGTGGTGGCTGGAACAACACGGTAGGTAACAACGGCCCTAGTTAGTGTTATTATAGATAATGTAGAGGTGGTGGCTGGAACAACACGGTAGGTAACAACGGCCCTAGTTAGTGTTATTATAGATAATGTAGAGGTGGTGGCTGGAACAACACGGTAGGTAACAACGGCCCTAGTTAGTGTTATTATAGATAATGTAGAGGTGGTGGCTGGAACAACACGGTAGGTAACAACGGCCCTAGTTAGTGTTATTATAGATAATGTAGAGGTGGTGGCTGGAACAACACGGTAGGTAACAACGGCCCTAGTTAGTGTTATTATAGATAATGAAGAGGTGGTGGCTGGAACAACACGGTAGGTAACAACGGCCCTAGTCAGTGTTATTATAGATAATGAAGAGGTGGTGGCTGGAACAACACGGTAGGTAACAACGGCCCTAGTTAGTGTTATTATAGATAATGTAGAGGTGGTGGCTGGAACAACACGGTAGGTAACAACGGCCCTAGTTAGTGTTATTATAGATAATGAAGAGGTGGTGGCTGGAACAACACGGTAGGTAACAACGGCCCTAGTTAGTGTTATTATAGATAATGAAGAGGTGGTGGCTGGAACAACACGGTAGGTAACAACGGCCCTAGTTAGTGTTATTATAGATAATGAAGAGGTGGTGGCTGGAACAACACGGTAGGTAACAACGGCCCTAGTTAGTGTTATTATAGATAATGTAGAGGTGGTGGCTGGAACAACACGGTAGGTAACAACGGCCCTAGTTAGTGTTATTATAGATAATGAAGAGGTGGTGGCTGGAACAACACGGTAGGTAACAACGGTCCTAGTTAGTGTTATTATAGATAATGAAGAGGTGGTGGCTGGAACAACACGGTAGGTAACAACGGCCCTAGTTAGTGTTATTATAGATAATGAAGAGGTGGTGGTTGGAACAACACGGTAGGTAACAACGGCCCTAGTTAGTGTTATTATAGATAATGAAGAGGTGGTGGCTGGAACAACACGGTAGGTAACAACGGCCCTAGTTAGTGTTATTATAGATAATGTAGAGGTGGTGGCTGGAACAACACGGTAGGTAACAACGGCCCTAGTTAGTGTTATTATAGATAATGTAGAGGTGGTGGCTGGAACAACACGGTAGGTAACAACGGCCCTAGTTAGTGTTATTATAGATAATGTAGAGGTGGTGGCTGGAACAACACGGTAGGTAACAACGGCCCTAGTTAGTGTTATTATAGATAATGAAGAGGTGGTGGCTGGAACAACACGGTAGGTAACAACGGCCCTAGTTAGTGTTATTATAGATAATGTAGAGGTGGTGGCTGGAACAACACGATAGGTAACAACGGCCCTAGTTAGTGTTATTATAGATAATGTAGAGGTGGTGGCTGGAACAACACGGTAGGTAACAACGGCCCTAGTTAGTGTTATTATAGATAATGAAGAGGTGGTGGCTGGAACAACACGGTAGGTAACAACGGCCCTAGTTAGTGTTATTATAGATAATGAAGAGGTGGTGGCTGGAACAACACGGTAGGTAACAACGGCCCTAGTTAGTGTTATTATAGATAATGTAGAGGTGGTGGCTGGAACAACACGGTAGGTAACAACGAACCTAGTTAGTGTTATTATAGATAATGTAGAGGTGGTGGCTGGAACAACACGGTAGGTAACAACGGCCCTCGTTAGTGTTATTATAGATAATGAAGAGGTGGTGGCTGGAACAACACGGTAGGTAACAACGGCCCTAGTTAGTGTTATTATAGATAATGTAGAGGTGGTGGCTGGAACAACACGGTAGGTAACAACGGCCCTAGTTAGTGTTATTATAGATAATGAAGAGGTGGTGGCTGGAACAACACGGTAGGTAACAACGGCCCTAGTTAGTGTTATTATAGATAATGTAGAGGTGGTGGCTGGAACAACACGGTAGGTAACAACGGCCCTAGTTAGTGTTATTATAGATAATGTAGAGGTGGTGGCTGGAACAACACGGTAGGTAACAACGGCCCTAGTTAGTGTTATTATAGATAATGTAGAGGTGGTGGCTGGAACAACACGGTAGGTAACAACGGCCCTAGTTAGTGTTATTATAGATAATGTAGAGGTGGTGGCTGGAACAACACGGTAGGTAACAACGGCCCTAGTTAGTGTTATTATAGATAATGTAGAGGTGGTGGCTGGAACAACACGGTAGGTAACAACGGCCCTAGTTAGTGTTATTATAGATAATGTAGAGGTGGTGGCTGGAACAACACGGTAGGTAACAACGGCCCTAGTTAGTGTTATTATAGATAATGAAGAGGTGGTGGCTGGAACAACACGGTAGGTAACAACGGCCCTAGTTAGTGTTATTATAGATAATGTAGAGGTGGTGGCTGGAACAACACGGTAGGTAACAACGGCCCTAGTTAGTGTTATTATAGATAATGAAGAGGTGGTGGCTGGAACAACACGGTAGGTAACAACGGCCCTAGTTAGTGTTATTATAGATAATGTAGAGGTGGTGGCTGGAACAACACGGTAGGTAACAACGGCCCTAGTTAGTGTTATTATAGATAATGTAGAGGTGGTGGCTGGAACAACACGGTAGGTAACAACGGCCCTAGTTAGTGTTATTATAGATAATGAAGAGGTGGTGGCTGGAACAACACGGTAGGTAACAACGGCCCTAGTTAGTGTTATTATAGATAATGAAGAGGTGGTGGCTGGAACAACACGGTAGGTAACAACGGCCCTAGTTAGTGGTATTATAGATAATGTAGAGGTGGTGGCTGGAACAACACGGTAGGTAACAACGGCCCTAGTTAGTGTTATTATAGATAATGAAGAGGTGGTGGCTGGAACAACACGGTAGGTAACAACGGCCCTAGTTAGTGTTATTATAGATAATGAAGAGGTGGTGAGCAGAACAATACACTTAAATGTCATTATACGCTGTAATTCCTGCCTTCACAACCAAGCTAGGCTAGCAGGCAGGAAGTTAGGCTAGCAGGGGTTTTGAAGGCAGGAAGTTAAGTTAGCGGGGGATTTAAAGACAGACTGCTGTTGTGAGTCTAAGAGCAGGCAGGAAATTAAGTTAGCAGGGGTTGTGAAGGCAGGAAGCTGCTGAGGCTAAGAACCAACCACAGCTACAGGAGAGGAGCCTATAGGCTGTGTGTAGCATGCCTATGTGTGTGTGGCTGCTACTCCTCCTACGCCAGCAGAAATCTAAACACAGCTGCCTGAACAGAGAAATGACAGCTATTTCTCATAAACACACTTCCTCCCTCTCTCTCTCTCTCTCTCTCTCTCTCTCTCTCTCTCTCTCTCTCTCTCTCTCTCTCTCTCTCTCTCTCTCTCTCTCTCTCTATCTCCCTCTCTCTCTCCCCTCTCTCTATCTCCCTCTATCTCCCTCTCTCTCTCCCTCTCTCCCGCTCTCTCTCTCTCTCTCTCTCTCTCTCTCTCTCTCTCTCTCTCTCTCTCTCTCTCTCTCTTTCCATGTGTGATGATGCTGTCACTGCAGAAGATCGAGTCTTTTCCATAGCAGTTAGTAACAGAATTGTCAAGAACTGACGGTGGGTGTGAGAAATGACATGATCTGAAAATGAAGTGTTTTCCCACAGCCGTGCTCCATGTGAAACACGTGATCAATACATATACCATTTCATTCACAGCGGTACATTTCTGTCCATTTCCAATCTAATCAGTTTTAATGAGAAAAAAGGCCAAATAACAGGGGAGTATAAAATTACTTTTCATAGTCCTCATTTCTGCTGTAACCTTTTCTCAAGACTCGTCTCGGTGCAACAGGACAGCCGCTGAACAATGCTACAGGGACTCGTCTTGAGAAAGAACGTGACATTTTAAAAGAAGTATCATTTATAACTTCACTGTCATTTGGTCATTTTCTCTTTCTTTGTTCACATTATAAAAGCATTAATGATACAGCACGTATGCGATAGTAGTAAGATACCTGAGGTAAGTTAAATGTTAGTGCCATGACAACATTTGTGGAACCTTGAAAAGTGCTGAACCCTAAAATAACAGAATTCAGCCCCGTTTAGTGAAGGGATGTTTTGAAAGGACAGGTTATATACACCGCTCTGTCCGTGCAACACTCCACAGTTCACAGAGTTGCAGAAATTTGAAAACTAAAACAGATTTCCTGGCTATTGGTAGACTGTTTTAAGTCATTATAGATTCTACACCCCAAATGGAACCCTATTCCCTACATAGTGCACTACTTTGGCTAGGGCTGGCACCCTATTCCCTACATAGTGCACTACTTTGGCTAGGGCTGGCACCCTATTCCCTACATAGTGCACTACTTTGGCTAGGGCTGGCACCCTATTCCCTACATAGTGCACTACTTTGGCTAGGGCCCTGGTCGAATGTGGTGAACTCTACAGGGAATAGGGATCCATTTGGGACTGAAGCAGAATGTTTTTCCTTGCCTGTGGTTCTGAGGTATTGAGTCTGAGTGAATCTGAAGAAGGGAAGGAAACAGACGGAGACTTTATGATGAAGGGAACCTTTCATAAAAAAGAAACCACTCTCCCTCCTCTCTCCATGTCGCTCTCGCCATCTCTCATTTAATTCCAGCGATCCTTCTCTCTCTCTCCTTCTCACTCCCTCTCTCTCTCTCTCTCTCCCAGTCTACAGCCAGTCTGGTAAATTGAGCAAGGTGAATGATCAGAATGATTTTATCCTCTGCGTTCGGGCACCATTTCCAGGGCAATATGTAACATTTGATGCCTGATGGAGGTTAGTGGCGTACAATCTGATCAAGAGAAGGAGGCTGGCTTGAAATGTCTCAGCGCTTTCGGTGGCTTATTATACACACTGATGGCTGAAATGTTTTATCATAGAGCCAACAACATAACACATCTCTCAAAGGACGATCTTTGCTGCTTTGCTAGCCGGCGTGGCTGCACTTCATCAATCAGCCCCAGCCCCAGGCACAATCGCAATCTCCTCTCACTTTTATAGTGTTGGAATGGAACCAATACCATCTGCGTATTTTAATGTGGCCCATTGTACTGTAACATAGGAGTTTTTGGAAAAGTATGGAGGGAAATAAACATTGTTTTGATGTCATAAAGTGCTGAGTATTAGTACCTATAGAGGTGCCAATTCCTCTTTTGAAAAGTGTGAGAGAGACAGATACTTTAGTAGGTATACATCTCTATATAGGGCTCTGCATAAACCTACTTTAGTAGGTATACATCTCTATATAGGGCTCTGCATAAACCTACTTTAGTAGGTATACATCTCTATATAGGGCTCTGCTTAAACCTACTTTAGTAAGTATACATCTCTATATAGGGCTCTGCATAAACCTACTTTAGTAAGTATACATCTCTATATAGGGCTCTGCATAAACCTACTTTAGTAAGTATACATCTCTATATAGGGCTCTGCATAAACCTACTTTAGTAGGTATACATCTCTATATAGGGCTCTGCATAAACCTACTTTAGAATGAACTCACACGTATAATGGATTACGTCATGTAGGATACATCATAAACCTACTTTAGAATGAACTCACGTGTATAATGGATTACGTCATGTAGGATACATCATAAACCTACTTTAGAATGAACTCACATGTATAATGGATTACGTCATGTAGGATACATCATAAACCTACTTTAGAATGAACTCACATGTATAATGGATTACGTCATGTAGGATACATCATAAACCTACTTTAGAATGAACTCACATGTATAATGGATTAAGTCATGTAGGATACATCATAAACCTACTTTAGAATGAACTCACATGTATAATGGATTACGTCATGTAGGATACATCATACACCTACTTTAGAATATACTCACATGTATAATGGATTACGTCATGTAGGATACATCATAAACCTACTTTAGAATGAACTCACATGTATAATGGATTACGTCATGTAGGATACATCATACACCTACTTTAGAATATACTCACATGTATAATGGATTAAGTCATGTAGGATACATCATAAACCTACTTTAGAATGAACTCACATGTACAGTACCAGTCAAAAGTGTGGACACACCTACTCATTCCATGTTTTTTTCTCTTTATTTGATAATTGTTTATATTCTAGAATAATAGTGAAGACATCAAAACTATGAAATAACACTTATGGAATCATGTAGTAACCAGAAAAAGTGTTCAACAGATCAAAATATATTTTATATTTGACATTCTTTGAATTAGCCAACCTTTGCCTTGATGACAGCTTTGCACACTCTTGGCATTTTCTCAACCAGCTTCATGAGGTAGTCACCTGGAATGCATTTCAATTAACAGGTGTGCCTTGTTAAAAGTTCATTTGTGGAATTTCTTTCCTTCTTAATGCGTTTGAGCCAATCAGTTGTGTTGTGACACGGTAGGGGTGGTATACAGAAGATAGCCCTATTTGGTAAAAGACCAAGTCCATATTATGGGAAGGACAGCTCAAATAAGCAAAGAGAAACGACAGTCCATCATTACTTTAAGACATGAAGTTTTAAAGTTGAACTTTAAATGAACTTTTAAAGTTTCTTCAAGTGCAGTCTCGCAAAAACCATCAAGCGCTATGATGAAACTGTCTCTCATGAGGACCGCCACAGGATAGGAAGACCCAGAGTTACCTCTGCTGCAGAGGATAAGTTCATTAGAGTTACCAGCCTCAGAAATCGCAGCCCAAATAAATGCTTCACAGAGTTCAAGTGACAGACACATCTCAACATCAACTGTTCAGAGGAGACTGTGACTGTGAATCAGGCCTTCATGGTCGAATTGCTGCAAAAAAAAAACACTACTAAAGGACACCAATAATAAGAAGAGACTTGCTTGGGCCAAGAAACATGAGCAGTGGACATTAGACCGGTGGAAATCTGTCCTTTGGTCTGATGAGTCCAAAGTTTACATTTTTGGTTCCAACAATATGATCTCGGCATGTGTGGTTCCCACCATGAAGCATGGAGGAGGAGGTGTGATGTGTGGGGGAGCTTTGCTGGTGACACTGTCTGTGATTTATTTAGAATTCAAGACACACTTAACCAGCATGACTACCACAGCCATCCCATCTGGTTTGTGCTTAGTGGGACTACCATTTGTTTTTCAACAGGACAATGACCCAAAACACACCTCCAGGCTATGTAAGGGCTATTTGACCAAGAAGGAGAGTGATGGAGTGCTGCATCAGATGACCTGGCCGCCACAATCACCCGATCTCAACCCAATTGAGATGGTTTGGAATGAATTGGACCACAGAGCGAAGGAAAAGCAACCAACAAGTGCTCAGCAAATGTGGGAACTCCTTCAAGACGTTTGGAAAAGCATTCCTCATGAAGCTGGTTGAGAGAATGCCAAGAGTGTGCAAAGCTGTCATCAAGGCAAAGGGTGGCTACTTTGAAGAATCTCAAACATGAAATATATTTTGAATTGTTTAACACTTTTGTTTGGTTAATACATGATTCCATAGGTGTTATTTCATAGTTTTGATGTCTTCACTATTAATCTACAATGTATAAAATTTAAAAAAATAAAGAAAAACCCTTGAATGAGTAGGTGTGTCCAAACTTTTGACTGGTACTGCACATATTGGACTTGTTAGAGATTTCAGTATCTCCTTTATAGTGGCTGTACTGATACCTCAGTATACCTCAGTATCTCCTGTGCCCAGCCCAAGGCAGAGATAGATGCAATCAGGGAGCTTGCAGCAATCCTACAGTCAGATGGGAGGGCTTATTTTTGGGATATTGGTTCGGCTGGGTAAATGACGTGCTTTAACAGAGATGGTGCAGTTGCATAGCAACTGTTGGAACGTAATTTTCAGCTAGCAGGGTTTGATATTAGGGGGTGGAAATTGGCGTTAATGGAAGTCTGAATGGATGGAAAGACAGATGTTTTTGGTTTCATGCCAAAAAAATAGGGGTTGAGTAGAAAACAGGTTTTTAAATAATATAAAAGGCAAGTCAACATTTGTCCTGGTAAAATGGATTTCGCATTGCAACGCATATATACAGCCATAGTATAGTGAATTATATAAAGCCATAGTATAGTGAATTATATACAGCCATAGTATAGTGAATTATATACAGCCATAGTATAGTGAATTATATAAAGCCATAGTATAGTGAATTATATACAGCCATAGTATAGTGAATTATATAAAGCCAGTGAATTATATAAAGCCATAGTATAGTGAATTATATACAGCCATAGTATAGGTAATTCCACTTGTTCCGTGATGAGAACAGTATATGATTATTATGCATATATCTACAGTATAAATACTAAACAGATATAGTGGTAACTCTTGTTAAGGTGGATTTTGCCGTCCAATCATATAATACCACAGCATAGCAAGTTCCACTTGTTCTATGGAGTGTATGTAATCATATTCGTATATCTAGAGTATAAAAATGGTCTGCTGGTTAAAACTGTGTAATGCTAAAGGAAATGCTAAGTTGCCCAGTTGTTTCCTCCAGTAGGGTGTAGCTTTATGTCCGGCATGGTGTAGCTTTAGGTCCAGTAGGGTGTAGCTTAAAGTCTAGTAGGGTGTAGCTTTATGTCCAGTAGGGTGTAGCTTAAGGTCCAGCAGGGTGTAGCTTTAGGTCCAGCAGGGTGTAGCTTTAGGTCAAGTAGGGTGTAGCTTTAGGTCCAGCAGGGTGTAGCTTTAGGTCCAGTAGGGTGTAGCTTTAGACCTAGTAGGGTGTAGCTTTAGGTCCAGTAGGGTGTAGCTTTAGGTCCAGCAGGGTGTAGCTTTAGGTCCAGTAGGGTGTAGCTTTAGGTCCAGTAGGGTGTAGCTTTAGGTCCAGTAGAGCGTAGCTTTAGGTCCAGTAGGGTTAGCTTTAGGTCCAGTAGGGTGTAGCTTTAAGTCAAGTAGGGTGTAGCTTTAGGTCCAGCAGGGTGTAGCTTTAGGTCCAGTAGGGTGTAGCTGTAGGTCCGGCAGGGCGTAGCTGTAGGTCCGGCAGGGCGTAGCCAACACCACCACCACCAACATGGTAGCCAAAACCAACACAACCACCACCAGCATGGTAGCCCACACCAACACCACCACCACCAACATGGTAGCCCACACCAACACCACCATGGTAGCCCACACCACCACCATGGTAGCCCACACCAACACCACCACCACCACCATGGTAGCCCACACCAACACCACTACCAACAACATGGTAGCCCACACAAACACCACCATGGTAGCCCACACCAACACCACCACCACCACCACTGTAGCCCCCACCACCACCACGACCATGGTAGCCCACACCAACACCAACACCACCACCATGGTAGCCCACACCAACACCACCACCACCAACATGGTAGCCCACACAAACACCACCATGGTAAACCACACCAACACCACCACCATGGTAGCCCACACCAACACCACCACCACCAACATGGTAGCCCAAACCAACACAACCACCACCAACATGGTAGCCCACACCAAGACCACCACCACCAACATGGTAGCCCACACCAACACCACCATGGTAGCCCACACCACCACCACCAACATGGTATACCACACCACCACAACCATTGTAGCCCACCCCAAAACCAACACCACCACCACGGTAGCCCACACCAACACCATCACCACCATGGTAGCCCACACCAACACCACTACCAACAACATGGTAGCCCACACAAACACCACCATGGTAGCCCACACCAACACCAACACCACCACCACCACCACCATGGTAGCCCACACCAACACCAACACCAACACCACCAACATGGTAGCCCACACCAACACCACCACCAACATGGTAGCCCACACACCACCAACACCACCACCACCACCACCATGGTAGCCCACACCAACACCACCATGGTAGCCCACACCACCACCATGGTAGCCCACACCAACTCCACCATGGTAGCCCATACCAACACCACCACACCAACATGGTAGCCCACACCACCACCACCATGGACCACCACCACCATGGTAGCCCTTACCACCACCACCATAATAGCCCTTACAACCACAGTAGCGGTAGCCCACATCACCACCACCAACATTGTAGCCCACACCACCACCACCAGGTTAGCCCACACCAACACAACCACAACCAACATGGTAGCCCACACCATTACAACCACCACCAACATGGTAGCCCACACCACCACCACCACCATGGTAGCCCACACCAACACCACCACGATGGTAGCCCACACCAACACCACCACCACCAACATGGTAGCCCACACCAACACCACCACCAACATGGTAGCCGATACCACCACCAACACCACCACCACCACAATATTAGCCCACACCAACACCACCATGGTAGCCCACACCACCACCATGGTAGCCCATACCAACACCACCATGGTAGCCCATACCAACACCACCACCACCAACATGGTAGCCCACACCACCACCACCACCATTGTAGCCCACCCAAACACCAACACCACCACCACCCCCATGGTAGCCCACACCAACACCACTACCAACAACATGGTAGCCCACACAAACACCACCATGGTAGCCCACACCAACACCACCATGGTAGCCCACACCAACACCAACACCACCACCACCACCATGGTAGCCCACACCAACACCAACACCACCAACATGGTAGCCCACACCAAGACAACCACCAACATGGTAGCCCTCACCCCACCAACACCACCACCACCACCACCATGGTAGCCCACACCAACACCACCACCTCCACCATGGTGGCCTACACAAACACCAACACCACCAACATGGTAGCCCACACCAACACCACCACCAACATGGTAGCCCACACCACCACCAACACCACCACCACCACCACCACCATGGTAGCCCACACCAACACCACAATGGTAGCCCATATCAACACCACCATGGTAGCCCATACCAACACCACCACCACCAACATGGTAGCCCACACCACCACCACCATGGACAACCACCACAATGGTAGCCCTTACAACCACAGTAGCGGTAGCCCACACAACCACCACCAACATTGTAGCCCACACCACCACCACCAGGGTAGTCCACACCAACACAACCACCACCAACATGGTAGCCCACACCAACACCACCACCACCACCACCACCGTGGTAGCCCACACCAACACCACCACCACCAACATGGTAGCCCAAACCAACACCACCATGGTAGCCCACACCAACACCACCACCGCCACCATGGTAGCTCACACCAACACCACCATTGTAGCCCACACCATCACCACCACCACCAACATGGTAGCCCACACCAACACCACCACCACCAACATGGTAGCCCAAACCAACACCACCATGGTAGCCCACACCAACACCACCACCGCCACCATGGTAGCTCACACCAACACCACCATTGTAGCCCACACCATCACCACCACCACCAACATGGTAGCCCACACCAACACCACAACAACCAACATGGTAGCCCACAACAACACCACCACCCCCATGGTAGCCCACACCAACACCACCACCGCAACCATGGTAGCTCACACCAACACCACCATTGTAGCCCACACCACCACCAACATGGTAGCTCACACCACCACCACCACCACCAACATGGTAGCCCACACCAACACCACCACCACCAACACGGTAGCCCACACCAACACCACCACCTCCACCATGGTAGCCCACACCAACACCACCACCACCAACATGGTAGCCCACACCAACACCACCACCACCAAAATGGTGGCCCACACCAACACCACCATGGACCACCACCACAATGGTAGCCCTTACCACCACCACCATAATAGCCCTTACAACCACAGTAGCGGTAGCCCACATCACCACCACCACCAACATTGTAGCCCACACCACCACCACCAGGGTAGCCCACACCAACACAACCACCACCAACATGGTAGCCCACACCAACACAACCACCACCAACATGGTAGCCCACACAACCACCACCACCATGGTAGCCCACACCAACACCACCACCACCACCATGGTAGCCCACACCAACACCACAACCACCACCATTGTAGCCCCCACCACCACCACCATGGAAGCCCACACCAACACCACCACCACCAACATGGTAGCCCAAACCAACACCACCAGCACCAACATGGTAGCCCAAACCAACACAACCACCACCAACATGGTAGCCCACAACAAGACCACCACCACCAACATGATAGCCCACACCAACACCACCATGGTAGCCCACACCACCACCACCAACATGGTAGCCTGAACCACCACCATCATTGTAGCCCACCCCAACACCAACAACACCACCATGGTAGCCCACACCACCACCACCACCACCCACATGGTAGCCCACACCACCACCACCACCATGGTAGCCCACCCCAACACCAACAACACCACCATGGTAGCCCACACCACCACCACCACCACCACCATGGTAGCCCACACCACCACCACCAACATGGTAGTCCACACCAACACCACCATGGTAGCCCACACCACCACCACCACCGCCACCATGGTAGCTCACACCAACACCACCATGGTAGCCCACACCAACACCACCACCACAAACATGGTAGCTCACACCACCACCACCAACATGGTAGCCCACACCAACACCACCACCACCACCACCATGGTAGCCCACACCAACACCACCACCACCACCATGGTAGCCCAAACCAACACCACCAACACCAACATGGTAGCCCACACCAACACCACAACCACCAACATGGTAGCCCACACCAACATCACCACCACCATGGTTGCCCACACCAACACCACCACCAACATTGTAGCCCACACCACCACCACCAGGGTAGCCCATACCAAAACAACCACCACCACCATGGTAGCCCACACCAACACCACCACCACCACCACCATGGTAGCCCACACCAACACCACCACCGCCTCCATGGTAGCTCACACCAACACCACCATTGTGGCCCACACCAACACCACCACCACCAACATGGTAGCTCACACCACCACCACCACCACCACCAACATGGTAGCCCACACCAACAGCACCACCAACAACACGGTAGCCCACACCAACATCACCACCACCATGGTAGCCCACACCAACACCACCACCAACATGGTAGCCCACACCAACACCACCACCACCAACATGGTAGCCCACACCAACACCACCACCACCAACATGGTAGCCCACACCAACACCACCACCACCAACATGGTAGCCCACACCAACACCACAACAACCAACATGGTAGCCCACACCAACACCACCACCACCATGGTAGCCCACACCAACACCACCACCACAACCATGGTAGCTCACACCAACACCACCATTGTAGCCCACACCAACACCACCACCACCAACATGGTAGCTCACACCACCACCACCAACATGGTAGCCCACACCAACACCACCAACACCAACACGGTAGCCCACACCAACACCAACACCTCCACCATGGTAGCCCACACAAACACCACCACCACCAACATGGTAGCCCACACCAACACCACCACCACCAAAATGGTAGCCCACACCAACACCACCATGGACCACCACCACCATGGTAGCCCTTACCACCACCACCATAATAGCCCTTACAACCACAGTAGCGGTAGCCCACATCACCACCACCACCAACATTGTAGCCCACACCACCACCACCAGGGTAGCCCACACCAACACAACCACCACCAACATGGTAGCCCACACCAACACAACAACCACCAACATGGTAGCCCACACAACCACCACCACCATGGTAGCCCACACCAACACCACCACCACCACCATGGTAGCCCACACCAACACCACAACCACCACCATTGTAGCCCCCACCACCACCACCACCATGGTAGCCCACACCAACACCACCACCACCAACATGGTAGCCCAAACCAACACCACCAGCACCAACATGGTAGCCCAAACCAACACAACCACCACCAACATGGTAGCCCACAACAAGACCACCACCACCAACATGGTAGCCCACACCAACACCACCATGGTAGCCCACACCACCACCACCATCATGGTAGCCTGAACCACCACCACCATTGTAGCCCACCCCAACACCAACAACACCACCATGGTAGCCCACACCAACACCACCAACACCACCATGGTATCCCACACCAACACCACTACCACCACCATGGTAGCCCACACCAACACCACCAACACCACCATGGTAGCCCACACCACCACCACCAACATTGTAGCCCACACCACCACCAACATTGTAGCCCACACCACCACCACCAGGGTAGCCCACACCAACACCACCACCACCACCATGGTAGCTCACACCAACACCACCATTGTAGCCCACACCAACACCACCACCACCAACATGGTAGCTCACACCACCACCACCACCACCAACATGGTAGCCCACACCAGCACCACCACCACCACCATGGTAGCCCACACCAACACCACCAACACCAACATGGTAGCCCACACCAACACCACAACCACCAACATGGTAGCCCACACCAACATCACCACCACCATGGTTGCCCACACCAACACCACCACCAACATTGTAGCCCACACCACCACCAGGGTAGCCCATACCAAAACAACCACCACCACCATGGTAGCCCACACCAACACCACCACCACCACCATGGTAGCCCACACCAACACCACCACCGCCTCCATGGTAGCTCACACCAACACCACCATTGTGGCCCACACCAACACCACCACCACCAACATGGTAGCTCACACCACCACCACCACCACCAACATGGTAGCCCACACCAACACCACCACCACCAACACGGTAGCCCACACCAACACCACCACCACCATGGTAGCCCACACCAACACCACCACCAACATGGTAGCCCACACCAACACCACCACCACCAAAATGGTAGCCCTTCCCAACACCACCACCACCAACATGGTAGCCCACACCAACACCACCACCACCAACATGGTAGCCCACACCAACACCACCACCACCACCATGGTAGCCCACACCAACACAACCACCACCAACATGGTAGCCCTCACAAAAATCAGAAACTTTCTGTCCAAAAATGATGAAGAACTATGAATCCATGCTTTTGTCACATCTAGATTAGACCTCTGCAATGCTCTAGTTTCCGGCTACCCGGATAAAGCACTAAATAAACTTCAGTTAGTGCTAAACACGGCTGCTAGAATCTTGACTGGCTTCCTGTTAAGGCAAGGGCTGATTTCAAGGTTTTACTGCTGACCTACAAAGCATTACATGGGCTTGCTCCTACCTATCTCTCCAATTCCGTCCTGCCGTACATACCTACACGTACGCTACGGTCACAAGACGCAGGCCTCCTTGCTGACCCTAGAATTTCTAAGCAAACAGCTGGAGGCAGGGCTTTCTCCTATAGAGCTCCATTTTTATGGAAAGGTCTGCTTATCCATGTGAGAGACACAGACTTGGTCTCGACCTTTAAGTCTTTATTGAAGACTCATCTCTTCAGTAGGTCATATGATTGAGTGTAGTCTGGCCCAGGAGTGTGAAGGTGAACGGAAAGGCAGTGGAGCAACGAACCGCCCTTGCTGTCTCTGCCTGGCCGGTTCCCCTCTCTCCGCTGGGATTCTCTGCCTCTAACCCTATTACGGGGGCTGAGTCACTGGCTTACTGGTGCTCTTCCATGCCGTCCAAAGGAGGGGTGGGTCACTTGAGTGGGTTGAGTCACTAACGTGATCTTCCTGTCCGGGTTGGCGCCCCCCCTCGGGTTCGTGCCGTATGGAAGATGTTTGTGGGCTATACTCGGCCTTGTCTCAGGATAGTAAGTTGGTGGTTGAAGATATCCCTCTAGTGGTGTGGGGGCGAGGTATGTAGACGAGGTATGTAGACATACTGATTTATTAAACACAAGACGAAAGACGAAGAACACTTGAATAGATTACAAAATAATAAACGAAGTCAACAGACCTGAACAAACGGACACCTCCCTCATAACTCTCTCCTCCAATTTCCCCATTAACTCCTTCACTGTCTCTGCGTCGCTCACCTCCAATTCCGCCCTGACCGGCTCCTTACGGTAAGCAGGGGTGTTGGCTCAAGTCTCCTACTTGACCCAGCTACACACCCCTTTAACCCCCCCCCCCCAAGAAATTTTTGGGTGAGCCTCTCGGGCTTCCAGCCGCTCTGCCTTGCTAGCGCCTCATAATGCCGCCTCTCCGCTTTCGCTGCCCCCAGCTCCGTTTTGGGGCGGCGACACTCCTCTGGCTCTGCCCAGGGTCCTTTTCCGTCTAATTCGTCCTCCCATGTCCATTCCTCCAAATAGTGCAGCCTCTCCTGCTGCACGTTACCCCGCTGCTTGATCCTTTGTTGGTGGGTGATTCTGTAACGGTCGTCATATACGTTCTCCTCCTCAGACGAGGAGGAGCATGGATTGGACCAAAATGCAGCGAGGTATGTAGACATACTGATTTATTAAACACAAGACGAAACACGAAGAACACTTGAATAGATTACAAAATAATAAACGAAGTCAACAGACCTGAACAAACGGACTTACATAACACGAAGAACGCACGAACAGGAACAGACTAAACAAACGAAACAGTCCCGTGTGGTGACGAACACAAACACGGAAGACAATCACCCACAAACAAACAGTGAGAACAGCCTACCTTAATATGGTTCTCAATCAGAGGAAACGTCAAACACCTGCCTCTAATTGAGAACCATATCAGGCAACACATAAACCCAACATAGAAACACATAACATAGAATGCCCACCCCAACTCACGCCCTGACCAACTAAACACATACAAAAACAACAGAAAACAGGTCAGGAACGTGACAGAACCCCCCGCTCAAGGTGCGAACTCCGGGCGCACCCCTAAAACTCAAGGGGAGGGTCTGGGTGGGCATCTGTCTGGCTACCCGGATAAAGCACTAAATAAACTTCAGTTAGTGCTAAACACGGCTGCTAGAATCTTGACTAGAACCCCAAAATGTGATCATATTATTCCAGTGCTAGCCTCTCTACACTGGCTTCCTGTTAAGGATAGGGCTGATTTCAAGGTTTTACTGCTGACCTACAAAGCATTACATGGGCTTGCTCCTACCTATCTTTCCAATTCCGTCCTGCCGTACATACCTACACGTACGCTACGGTCACAAGACGCAGGCCTCCTTACTGACCCTAGAATTTCTAAGCAAACAGCTGGAGGCAGGGCTTTCTCCTATAGAGCTCCATTTTTATGGAATGGTCTGCTTATCCATGTGAGAGACACAGACTCGGTCTCAACCTTTAAGTCTTTATTGAAGACTCATCTCTTCAGTAGGTCCTATGATTGAGTGTAGTCTGGCCCAGGAGTGTGAAGGTGAACGGAAAGGCAGTGGAGGAACGAACCGCCCTTGCTGTCTCTGCCTGGCCGGTTCCCCTCTCTCCACTGGGATTCTCTGCCTCTAACCCTATTACGGGGGCTGAGTCACTGGCTTCCTGGTGCTCTTCCATGCCGTCCAAAGGAGGGGTGGGTCACTTGAGTGGGTTGAGTCACTGACATGATCTTCCAGTCCGGGTTGGCGCCCCCCCTCGGGGTCTTGCCGTATGGTAGATCTTTGTGGGCTATACTCGGCCTTGTCTCAGGATGGTAAGTTGGTGGTTGAAGATATCCCTCTAGTGGTGTGGGGGCTGTGCTTTGGCAAAGTGGGTGGGGTTATGTGCTGCCTGTTTGGCCCTGTCCGGGGGCGTCGTCGGACGGGGCCATAGTGTCTCCCGACCCCTCCTGTTTCAGCTTCCAATATTTATGCTGCAATAGTTTATGTGTCGGGGGGGCTAGGGTCAGTCTGTTATACCTGGAGTATTTCTCCTGTCTTATCCGGTGTCCTACGTGAATTTAAGTATGATCTCTCTAATTCTCTCTCTCTCTTCTCTCTCTCACACCAGCATAGTAGCCCACATCGCCAGCACCACCACCACCAACATGGTAGCCCAGGCCAACACCACCATCACCACGGTAGCCCACAACTCCACCAGCATGGTAGCCGACAACTCCACCACCATAGTAGCCCACAACACCACCACCATGGTAGCCCACAACACCACCATCATAGTAGCCCAAAACTCCACCACCATGGTAGCCCACCACCACCACCATCACCACCATGGTAGACCACAACTCCACCACCATGGTAGCACACCACCACCACCATCACCACCATGGTAGACCACAACTCCACCATCATGATAGCCCACAGCACCTCCACCACAGTAGCCCACAACAACACCACCACAGTAGCCCACAACACCATCAGCAAGCTAAACTAAATACAGGCCTTTGCCAACCAACCCACCCAGTTTATAGAAATAGTGTGCAGCAGTTTATCAGTTATGGAGGTTTCATTTCCAAATATAATGGAACAGAAAACTAGACAAGGTAAGTCAGGTACCTGACAGTGTCTAAGTGATCATGTGTGATGAGCACTGTCTGCATCATACATTCCTCCTCCAGGGCGTTAGCCTGTTAGGTTTTCGGAAAGGGAAACTTAACAAAAGAGAAACCCATCCATTGTAATGACGCTGTAAATAGTCATGTGACTGAGACTCTTCACTCCATGTCCTCCTGTATTTTAAGTTAATTAACCTTTAACCCTTTGACCTGTTACTCCATCTCCTCCTGTGATTTAACTGTCACACCACCATGGTAGCCCACATCACCAACACCACCATAGTCGCCCACATCACCACCACCACCATAGTAGCCAACATCACCACCACCACAATAGTAGCCCACATCACCACCACCACCATAGTAGCCCACATCACCACCACCACCATAGTAGCCCACATCACCACCACCACCATAGTAGCCTACATCACCACCAACATGGTAGCCCACAACACCACCACCACCATAGTAGCCCACATCACCCCCACGCTAGACCACACCACCACCATCACTCTAGCATACACCACCACCACCACCATGGTATCCCACATCACTACCACCACCACCACCACCACCACCATGGTATCCCACATCACCACCACCACCACCACCACCAACACCACCATCACTCTAGCATACACCACCACCACCACCACCACCACCATGGTAGCCCTTACCACAATCACGCTAGCATACACCACCACCACCACCGCCACCACCACCGCCACCACCGCCACCATGGTATCCCACATCACCACCACCAACACCACCACCATAGTAGACCACACCACCACAATCACGCTAGCATACACCACCACCGCCACCACCACCTCCACCACCACCACCACCCCCACCACCACCCCCATGGTATCCCACATCACCACCACCACCACCACCACCACCATGGTAGCCCTTACCACAATCACGCTAGCATACACCACCACCACCACCCCCACCACCACCACCATGGTATCCCACATCACCACCACCAACACCACCACCAACATGGTAGCCCACACCAACACCACCACCATGGTAGACAACACCACCACCACCAACATGGTAGCCCTTACCACAATCACGCTAGCATACACCACCACCACCACCGCCACCACCACCGCCACCACCACCTCCACCACCACCACCACCACCACCACCACCACCACCACCACCATGGTATCCCACATCACCACCACCACCACCACCACCACCACCATGGTAGCCCTTACCACAATCACGCTAGCATACACCACCACCACCACCGCCACCACCACCTCCACCACCACCACCACCACCACCACCACCACCATGGTATCCCACATCACCACCACCACCACCACCACCATGGTAGCCCACACCACCACCACCATGGTAGCCCTTACCACAATCACGCTAGCATACACCACCACCACCACCGCCACCACCACCGCCACCACCACCACCACCACCGCCACCACCACCTCCACCACCACCACCACCACCACCACCACCACCACCACCACCACCGCCACCACCACCTCCACCACCACCACCACCACCACCACCACCGCCACCACCACCATGGTATCCCACATCACCACCACCAACACCACCACCAACATGGTAGCCCACACCACCACCACCACCACCACCACCGCCACCACCACCTCCACCACCACCACCACCATGGTATCCCACATCACCACCACCAACACCACCACCAACATGGTAGCCCACACCAACACCAACACCATGGTAGACAACACCACTACCACCACCAACATGGTAACCCACAACACGACCATCATCACGGTAGCCCATTTCTGATTGTATTATTTTCATAGAGGATTTCAATAAGAATGATCCCATTAACTAGTCAAGATCTACTCAGCATCAGGTGGAGTGACCATATGACGTATGGAAAGGGAAACTTAACTAAAAGGAAACTCCTCCATTGTAACGATGCTATAAATAGTCCTGTGACTAAAACTATTCACTTAGATAGACATCATATCGTAGAAAGATCACATCATGGGTGTCTGGGGTTTAACCAGCTTTGTAAAGGATCAGGGAGCGATTTTAACAGATTATCGCTTCAGAAACAGCAAGGTGGTCATAGATGGTTGTACTCTTTACCACTCTCTTTATTTTAACCCACGTGTGGATCAGCAGCATGGAAGGGATTATGATGATTTTGAGGACCAGGTCTGTGAGTTCTTTAAGGCTCTGAGAGATTGTAGCAATGAACCTTATGTGATTATAGACGGAGGCTCCGACCACACCGATAAAAAGTTTGAAACTCTCCGAAAACGAGTTCAATCAAGGATCAAGCAAGCCAACCACTTGTCCATGGGGCTTAAGGAGAGGGGTCTACTACCAATCTTCGTCAAACAAGTCTTCAAACAGGTCCTCTCCAGCCTGAAGGTGCCGTTCGCACAGTGCATCTTTGAAGCAGACCAAGAAATAGCCTCCTTGGCTCAAAGGTGGAACTGTCCGGTTCTGTCCAAAGACAGTGACTTTTATATTTTTGACATCCAGGCAGGATATCTGCACTTGCCCCATTTTAAGTGGCAGAACGCGTCTGTGCAAGGCTGGAGTTCTCAGAATTACATCCCCTGCAAGAGATACACCACAACAAGCTTCTGCAGACAAGTCAACATCAACAGACAGCTTCTCCCAGTCTTCGCTGCCATCGCAGGAAACGACTACGTCAACTTGCATAACATGGGCTTTTCCATCAAGTTTGAAGACAAGTCGTCGATGGAACCCAATCGGAAGGGCGGTAAGTTTTAATAAATGATGTGTTTACTGAAGTATACATAACTACTACAGACGTATATAATACTGTAGCGAACGGCAGCTGGGGTCAAAGGCAAACAGCCTACGCATCGTGCCAACAGGGTTTTCCCACTTTGTGGGAATTGTAACGTTGCTCATATAGCGAGGATCGCTACAATATTCTTCAAACACAATATTTTTTATTTGATTTAATTTATTAGGATCCCCATTAGCCGACGCCAATGGTGACAGCTAGTTTTACTGGAGTCCGACACTTAAAGAAAATATATTACAGACAAAATACTTCACAATTTAGATATATTTAAACATATTAACATGTAGTGTGTGTGCATCTATCAATTACTCATACAGTGCATTCAGAAAGTATTCAGACCCCAGGACGTTTTCCACATTTTGTTACATTACATTATGGATTACATAAAAACATTTCCTCATCAATCCACACACCCCATAATGGCTCAATACCCCCATAATGACTCAATACCCCCATAATGGCTTTACGGCGAAAGCAAACCATGCGATTATCTGAGAACAGCGCCCAGCAGACAAATCATTACAAACAGTTAGCAGCCAAGAAGAGGAGTAACAAAAGTCAGGAATAGCATTAAAATGTATCACTTACCTTTGACGATCTTCATATGGGTTGCACTCCAAAGACTCCATGTTACACAATAAATGTTAGTTTTGTTCGATAATATCCCTCTTTATGTCCAAAAACCTCTGTTTTGTTGGTACGTTTTGTTCAGTATTCCATTAGAACAAAGCGCGGTCACAAAAGACAGACGAAAAATCTAAAAAGTACCATAAAGGTTCGCAGAAACATGTCAAACGATGTATATAATCAATCCTCAAGTTGTTTTTGTCATAAATAATCGATAATATTTCAACCGGACAAAAGCTGTGTCAATAGAAAAGGTGAAACAAGAAAGGCGCGCTCCCGGTCTTGCGCTGGCCTCATGTCTGGAAATTTCCACTGTCCACTCATTGAAAGTGCTGTATCTCCCTCATTTCACAGAGTAAATGCCTGAAACAATGCCTAAAGACTGGCCACATGTTGTAGAAGGCATAGAGATCGTGAACTGAGTCATACGTCTTTGTGTTTGTATAGGCTTTCAATGGTATCACAAAACTGATCTGCACAAAACTTGATACATGGCATCTATGGACCAAGCTTTCACAAACTGTTGTTTTCCAGGATAGCATCTTAAACAATGTGGCCGCTAATTTTTTGTGGGTGTGGTCTGGCACGGATATTCGTATTGTAACACAAAATACTGTCAAGACTCAACACATCTAAGCACATTCAGATCGACCGCACGGAGGCGCTATAATGGGCACATGTTCATATTTCTTGATCTGTTTGACTCTGAGTGATGAAAACTGGCACACATGCTCAAGGATATGAGTCTAGCTCACCTGTAAAGTATGGTTCAGTTTGGCCGCATAGTGGCGCTTTTGAAAAGGAAAAATAATTCATGCAAAGCTCATTGGCTCATAGCAAACATATTGTTTAACCTCACTAGGGTAGGGGGCAGCATTCTGAATTTTGGATGGAAAGCGTGCCCAAAGTAAACTGCCTGCTACTCAGGCCCAGAAACTAGGATATGCATATAATTGGTAGATTTGGATAGAAAACAATCTAAAGTTTTGTGATTCAGTGCCAGGAGTAGTGTTTTTTTAAACAAAATTCAAGATGGAGGAAAATCCATCACCTTTTAGGCCCTTGAGGCAAATGTATTCTTTGGGAAGAGAGGAACCTACTGTATATACTGAATTTCAGGACTATACCTCGAACGGGGTGAAGGGTGTGAGCTTTCAAAGTTGTTATAGCGCCACCATGTGGCCAACTGGCATGGCATTGCATGAAAGGGTGAGGCCCTTGGCCCTTTACCATCATACAAGGTTGCAACTTCCTAGGCCTTATCATCTCACGGGAATTTTTTTTTTTTCATTAATAGGCAGAAGAAGGAGAATAATAATAATCAACGTCAACAAATACAACAGCTTAGCTGCTGATTCCCTAATGATCCCATTAACTAGTCGAGATCTACTCAGCATCAGGTGAAGTGACCATAAAGAGATCATGAGGGACATATGATGTATGGAAAGGGAAAACTTAACGAAATGGAAACTCACCCTGACCTCAATCCTATAGAAAATCTGTGGGCATCACTGAAAAAGCGTGTGCGAGCATGGAGGGCTACAAACCTGACTCAGTTACACCAGCTCTGTCAGGAGGAATGGGCCAAAATTTACCCAACTTATTGTGGGAAGCTTGTGGAAGGTTACCCGAAACATTTCACCCAAGTTAAACAATTTACAGGCAATGCTACCAAATACTAATTGAGTTTATGTAAACTTCTGACCCATTGGGAATGTGATGAAAGAAATAAAAGCTGAAATAAAATAATTATCTCTACTATTATTCTGACATTTCACATTCTTAAAATAAAGTGGTGATCCTAACTGACCTAAGACAGGGCATTTTTACTAGGATTAAATGTCAGGAATTGTGAAAAAGTGAGTTTAAATGTATTTGGCTAAGATGTATGTAAACTTCCGACTTCAACTGTACATGTTTGTTTTTTTGTGCTTGGGAAGGGGTTGTCTTCTTCAAAGAGCTGCTGAATTGGCTGGCCAGTTTCCAGGAGCAGCAGGAGGCCTTGGACAATGTGCCCAGACTCATCGTTTCTAGGAACAACCAACACAGCATGGATAATGCCCTCGAGGCCCTCTCTCTGAGCATAGAGACATACCAGCTTCAACCCGGTTGCCTGGAGAGGTTCTTCAATGATGGCAAGGCTCCTGATCCCGACCTTCTCCCAGACCATCTGAGTGTCCTTCCAGACTGGACCCTGCTGCCGTTGACGAAGGGGACACTTCCCTCCTACATGATATACATTCTGCTGTTGAGGCCAGTGATACAAGGTGTCCAAGTGGAAGACCACAGCTTACCCAGTGGGAACATCACCTCTCGGCCCATACGGCAGGTATTCTACGGGCTGCTGCTGGGTGAGAGGAGGGAAGTGGAGGAGTATGACAGGGAAGGCAAGAACCTGACCAGCAGCAAGGTTGAATCCATCCTGCCCAGTGCTGCACGACAGCTTCAGCTAGACACACTGAATCAGGTATGTAGACATGTGATATAGTATACAGTATATAAGTTATATATATATGTGATATAGTATACAGTATATCAGGTATGTATACATGCAATATTTTAAACAGTATTTCAGGTATGTATAATTGTGATATAGTATACAGTATTTCAGGTATGTATACATGTGATATAGAATACAGTATGATATAAACATGCTGCTGTTGATTCTGAAATTGATTCTCATTCTCTTGTTCTGTTTCTTAGGCTCCACATCCAGTGCGGCAGGAGGTGTTTTTGGAGACCCTTGGTGTGTCCCAGTCCACTTTGAATGGTGTCCCACCTCATCTGGGACTTCCTGTGGCTGTTACCTACTACTGGCTGAGGCACGCCCATCTCCAACCAGACCTTCCTCTCCTGCAGGCCCTGCTACTAGGACTGGTGTACGGAGAGCTCTGCAGACAGAGGAAGAGCCAGAGAGGTATGGACCAGAATATGAACAGAAACACACACACAGGCACACAACTTAGAATGTATAAATAAAGTGTGTGAAGTGCAGCCAACGACTCCTCTTCTTTTTGTGTATCGGGGTTTATAGAGGAGGGACCAGTGTTGGAGAGGCTGAGAGGGCTGATTCAGAGAGGTGCTAGGAGTCAGGACCTGGGTGTGACCCACGCCTTTAGCCAATGGAAGCGCTGCATGAGGGAGGGCCTTGACCTGAACCAACTGCTGTGTTTCCCTCTACTGGAGCCTCAGTGTGCCTGGTAAGGTGTCACTTCCTAAATCAACCCTAACCTCTAACCTCTAACCTCTAGAGTAGACCAGTGGTATTCCTTTACATTGTTTTCTATCCCAGCAGCAACACAGCTAATTCAACCCTCTGCTGTTTCCCTGTTGGAGTCTAGGCTGTACAAGGGAACTCTGGTGCACCAGCTTGTGGGCCAACTGAGAGGGGGGGTGACCCCGGATTCTCTCCTGATGGAAGACCCTTCCTCTGGGCAGCTGTACAAAGACATGCTAGAAGCCATACTCAACTCCCAGGAAACTGAGACCTCTGGACAACCTGACGGCCCCTCTGCAGATTCTGGCGCTGGAGGATGAATATTTTGATGATGATGATGATGATGATGATGATGATGATGGAGTAGGCTGTACTGAAGTCCCAATGTTCTGTCACAAGATGAAGGAAAGATTCAACAAAGCTCTGTTGAGTTATAAATATAGGGACCACTATATAGGGACCACTAAACACCTGTTGAGTTATATATATATATGTTTTCTGTGACAGTTTAGTGACAGAGTGCATAGGTAGGAAGGCCCCACTTGCACTCACACATGGAGCATAGAGAACATTGATAAGAGATTTGACATTGATTAAAGAAAATAAGAAAAAGTAGAATAAATGAATTGTGACTGAGGTTTATTGAAGTGAAAATTCAAGGTTAAATATGTTAAATGTTAAAGGTTGAAAACATTGTGAAATACACCTTGTGAAATATTAAAGGTGGATTAAAGTTGCGCATTAAAATGGTTAAGAATGTTATATTGTTGTTTTCTGTAAGGTGTGATGTATATAGACTGTGTGTGTTAGAGGAGGAGGTTGATAATGTAATAGTGTTGGAGTGTTTACAATGTTTTATGTTTAGAATGTAATGGAGTAATAAATTAGGTTGGATTAGGATTAGAATTGAGTGGAATAAGAAACCTTCATGTTTTGAAAATGTTTGTTTTAAACCACCACCATGGTAGCCCACACCACCACCATGGTAGCCCACACCACCACCACCAACACGGTAGCCCACCACCACCACCACCACCACCACCACCATGGAAGCCCACACCACCACCACCACCACCTCCACCACCACCACCACCACCACCACCACCACCACCACCACCACCACCACCATGGTAGCCCACACCACCACCACCACCACCACCACCACCACCACCACCACCACCACCACCACCACCACCACCACCACCACCACCACCACCACCACGACCACCACCACCACCACCACCACCACCACCACCACCACCACCACCACCACCACCACCACGGTAGCCCACACCACCACCACCACCACCACCACCACGGTAGCCCACACCACCACCACCACCACCACGGTAGCCCACACCACCACCACCACCACGGTAGCCCCCACCACCACCACCACCACCACCACCACCACCACCACCACCACGGTAGCCCACACCACCACCACCACCACCACCACCACCACCACGGCAGCCCACACCACCACCACCACCATGGTAGCCCACACCACCACCACCACCACCACCGTAGCCCACACCACCACCACCACCACCATGGTAGCCCACACCACCACCACCATGGTAGCCCACACCACCACCACCACCACCATGGTAGCCCACACCACCACCACCACCACCACGGTAGCCCACACCACCACCACCACCACCACGGTAGCCCACACCACCACCACCACCACCATGGTAGCCCACACCACCACCACCACCACCATGGTAGCCCACACCACCACCACCACCACCACCAACATGGTAGCCCACACCAACACCACCATGGTAGCCCACACCACCACCACCATGGTAGCCCACACCACCACCACCACCACCACCACGGTAGCCCACACCACCACCACCACCACGGTAGCCCACACCACCACCACCAACACGGTAGCCCACACCACCACCACCACCACGGTAGCCCACACCACCACCACCACCACCACGGTAGCCCACACCACCACCACCACCACGGTAGCCCACACCACCACAACCACCACGGTAGCCCACACCACCACCACCACGGTAGCCCACACCACCACCACCACCACCACCACCACGGTAGCCCACACCACCACCACCACGGTAGCCCACACCACCACCACCACCACCACCACCACGGTAGCCCACACCACCACCACCACGGTAGCCCACACCACCACCACCACCACGGTAGCCCACACCACCACCACCACCACCACCACGGTAGCCCACACCACCACCACCACCACGGTAGCCCACACCACCACCACCACCACCACCACGGTAGCCCACACCACCACTACCACCACCACGGTAGCCCACACCACCACTACCACCACCACGGTAGCCCACACCACCACCACCACCACCACCACGGTAGCCCACACCACCACCACCACCACGGTAGCCCACACCTTCACCACCACCACGGTAGCCCACACCACCACCACCACGGTAGCCCACACCACCACCACCACCATGGTAGCCCACACCACCACCACCACCATGGTAGCCCACACCACCACCACCACCATGGTAGCCCACACCACCACCACCACCACCACGGTAGCCCACACCACCACCACCACCACGGTAGCCCACACCACCACCACCACCACGGTAGCCCACACCACCACCACCACCATGGTAGCCCACACCACCACCACCACCATGGTAGCCCACACCACCACCACCACCATGGTAGCCCACACCACCACCACCACCATGGTAGCCCACACCACCACCACCACCACGGTAGCCCACACCACCACCACCACCACGGTAGCCCACACCACCACCACCACCATGGTAGCCCACACCACCACCACCACCATGGTAGCCCACACAACCTCCACCACCATGGTAGCCAACACCACCACCACCACCATGGTAGCCCACACCACCACCACCACCATGGTAGCCCACACCACCACCACCACCACGGTAGCCCACACCACCATCACCACCGTAGCCCACACCACACCACCATGGTAGCCCACACCACCACCACCACCGTAGCCCACACCACACCACCATGGTAGCCCACACCACTACCACGGTAGCCCACACCACCACCACCTTAGCCCACACCACCACCACCACCACCACGGTAGCTCACGCCACCACGGTAGCCCACACCACCACCATGGTAGCCCACACCACCACCATGGTAGCCCACACCACCACCACCACCATGGGAGCCCACACCACCACCATCACAGTAGCCCACAACACCACCAGCAAGCTAAACTAAATACAGGCATTTGCCAACCAACCCAACCAGTTTATAGAAATAGTGTGCAGCAGTTTATCAGTTATGAAGGTTTCATTTCCAAATACAATGGAACAGAAAACTAGACAAGGTAAGTCAGGTACCTGACAGTGTCTAAGTGATCATGTGTGATGAGCACTGTCTGCATCATACATTCCTCCTCCAGGGTGTTAGCCTGTTAGGTTTTCGGAAAGGGAAACTTAACAAAAGAGCAACACATCCATTGTAATGACGCTGTAAATAGTCATGTGACTGAAAATCACAGGAAGTGGGAAATCTGAGGTTGGTCGATTTTCAACTCATTCCCTAATGAAGATACAGTGGGATATTGGTCATGTTGCACTTCCTAAGGCTTCCACTACATGTCAACCATCTTTAGAAACTTGTTTGAGGCTTCTACTGTAAAGGAGGAGCTCATAAGGGCTCTTTGAGTCAGTGGTCTGGCAGAGTGCCACAGGCTCGTGATGCTCGTTCATGTGAGAGGTAGCTCTACAGCACTACAGGACCATTGCTTTTCTACAGACAAAGGAATTCTCCGGTTGGAACATTATTGAAGATTTATGTTAAAAACATCCTAAAGATTGATTCTATACATCGTTTGACATGTTTCTACGGACTGTAACAGAACTTTTTGACATTTCGTCTGCTCCTAGTGAATGCGCTTCGTGACTTTGGATTTGTTTACAAAACGCGCTAACAAAAGTAGCTATTTGGACATAAATGATGGACATTATCGAACAAATCAAACATTTATTGTGGAACTGGGATTCATGGGAGTGCATTCTGATGAAGATCATCAAAGATAAGTGAATATTTATAATGTTATTTCTGACTTCTGTTGACTGCACAATATGGCGGATATCTTTTTGGCTTGTTGGGTCTCTGAGCGCCGTACTCAGATTATTGCATGGTTTGCTTTATCCATAACACTTTTTTGAAATCTGACACAGCGGTTGCATTAATGAGAAGTTTATCCATATTTTCATGTAACATGTAACACTTGTATTTTCATCAACATTTATAATGAGTATTTCTGTAAATTGATGAGGCTCTCTGCAAAATCACCGGATGTTTTTGGAACTACTGAACATAACACGCCAATGTTTACTGAGATTTTTTTAAATAAATATGCACTATATCGAACAAAACATTTATTGTGTAATATGAAGTCCTATGTGTCACGTTCCTGACCTGTTTTCTGTTGTTTGGTATGTGTTTAATTGGTCAGGGCGTGAGTTTGGGTGGGTAGTCTATGTTATGTGTTTTCTATGTTGGGTTAATGGGTTGCCTGGTATGGCTCTCAATTAGAGGCAGGTGTTTGGCGTTTCCTCTGATTGAGAGTCATATTAAGGTAGATTGTTCTCACTGTTTGTTTGTGGGTGATTGTTCCTGTGTCTGTGTAATCCACATGGGACTGTTTCGTTTGTTCGTTCGTTTTAGGTAGTCTGTTCCTGTTCTTGCGTCCTTCGTCTATATGTAAGTTCGTTTGTTTCAGGTCTGTTGCCTTCGTTTATTGTTTTGTAGTTTGTTCTAGTGTTTTGTCAGTGTTTCGTCTGTTTTGAAATAAATAGTTATGTATTCATCACCCGCTGCGCCTTGGTCCGTTCATACACCACCAGACGAACGTTACAGTATGAGTGTCATTTGATGAAGATCATCGAAGGTTAGTGATTAATTCTATCTCAATTTCTGATTTTTGTGACTCCACTCTTTGGCTGGAAAAATGGCTGTGTTTTTCTGTGACTTGGCTCTTACCTAACATAATCGTTTGTGGTACTTTCGCTGTATAGCCTATTTGAAATCGGACACTGTGGTGGAATTAACAACAAGATTACCTTTAAAATGGTATAAGATACTTGTATGTTTGAGGAATTTTAATTATGAGATTTCTGTTGTTTTGAATTTGGCGCCCTGAACTTTCACTGGCTGTTGTCATGTCGATCCCGTTAACGGGATCTCAGCCCTAAGAAGTTTTAATTAATTGTGGAAAGCACTACAGGATTGTGAGTATAGCGAGAGGGGTATGCAGAGTACCCACACCATCTCTGAAGTAAAGATCTACTGACTCTGGGTACCTTTCCTCCCCAGAAAAATGTGGTAACAGCCTGATTAATTGACTTGAAAAAACACTTTAGTAAAAACAATGGGATAGATTGAAATAGACTTGGGTAAACTGTTAATTTTTACGGCATTAATCGTTCCTATCACTGCGCAAGAAGGGGAGCAAAGTTTGCAGAAAAAAAGAGCATGTAATGAACGAGGTACGTTCACTCCAAGGTTTTTGAAACCAGAGCTGAAAGGACAAGTCTGTCTGCTGTTGCGCTGCTGGATTGATTGGGAAGCACTCACTTTTCTGGAGATTCAGCTTGTAACCTGAGAAGGAGCCAAAGATCTCCAGAATAGAAAGGATAGAAGGTAAAACAGGTTACAGGGTTATTTACATAGGTTATCATTATATGCAGATTATTTGTTACTCTATGTTCAACTCCTTCCTGTATTACACCTTGGAAAGAGGTGGATGCCCGTGAAGCTACTGAAAGGGGCTCAATGGCGATGGCAAATAATAAAGGGGACAGTGGGCAGCCTTGGCATGTCCCACGTTCCAGGGCAAAATAATCAGAACGGGTGTCATTGGTACGATACTGGCCTGGGGAGATGTATACAAGAGATGGATCCATGAGCTAAATTTGTCCCCAAATCCATTTTTTTTAAGAACAGCAAATAGGTACTCCCCACTGAATTCTGTCGAATGCTTTCTCTGCGTCGAGGGAGATAACCACCTCAGGGTAGTTGGAGAATTGCTTAGAATAAATAATGTTAAACAAGTGTCTGAATGTTAAAAATTGAATATCTGTCATTTATAAAGACGGTTTGTTCCTGTGATATGAGTCCTGGTGAGACGCCTCGCTATCACCTTCGCCAGTACCTTTACATCCACATTAACCTCACTAAGCAGCATTCGGAATTTTGGATGAAAAGCGTGCCCAAACTAAACTGCCTGCTAGTCAGGCCCAGAAGCTAGGATATGCATTTAAAATATTTGGATAGAAAACACTCTAAAGTTTCCAAAACTGTTAAAATAATGTCTGTGAGTATAACAGAACTGATATGGCAGGCGAAAACCTGAGGAAAATCCATCCAGGAAGTACTATTATTTTGAAAGGCTGTTTTTCCATTGAAAGCCTATCCACCATACAAAGACTTAGAACCCAGTTCACGATCTCTATGGCTTCTTCTACATGTGGCCAGTCTTTAGGCATTGTTTCAGGGTTTTACGCTGAAAAATTAGGGAGATACAGCACTTTCAATGAGTGGACAGTGGAAATTTCCAGACATGAGTCCAGCGCGTGATCGGGAGCGCGCCTTTCTTGTTTCTCTTTTTCTATTGACGAAGCTTTGGTCCGGTTGAAATATTATTGATTATTTATGACAAAAACAACCTGAGGATTGATTTTAAACATCGTTTGACATGTTTTTGACAGGTCTTCTGCTCCTCAGGTCGTGTGACATTTGAATCAAAAAGGTAACTTACGAACTCACCAATCAAACATGATATGTAAGAAAGTGGAACACAAAGTACATATTTGGCAAAATTAACTAATACGTAGGAGCTTTGTCCACGAGCTTCTTCTCCATTCACCTGCTAAACCGGAACTCCCCTCTTGTATTTTAACTGAATACACATTTAAACCTTTGACCTGTTACTCCATCTCCTCCTGCAATTTAACTGACACACCACCGTAGTAGTCCACACCACCATGGTAGCCCACACCACCACCGTAGTAGCCCACACCACTACCATGGTAGCCCACACCACCACCGTAGTAGCCCACACCACTACCATGGTAGCCCACACCACCACCGTAGTAGCCCACACCACCACCACGGTAGCCCACACCACCACCGTAGAAGCCCACACCACCACCGTAGTAGCCCACACCACGACCACCGTAGTAGCCCACACCACCACAGTAGTAGCCCACACCACCACCGTAGTAGCCCACACCACCACCGTAGTAGCCCACACCACCACCACAGTAGTAACCCATTTCTGACTGTACTATTTTCATATAGGATTTCCCATAAACTAGTCTAGACCTGCTCAGCAAGTGACCAGAAAGAGATTAGGGAGATGACGTATTGAAAGGGAAACTTAACTAAAAGGAAACTAGTCCATTGTAACGATGCTATAAATAGTCCTGTGACTGAAACTCTTCACTTGGAGAGACATCATATCCTAGAAGAAGCTCATCATGGGTATCCAGGGTTTGACCAGCTTCATAGATCATTGTGGAACATTTTTAAAAGATGATCATTTCAGAAACAGCAAGCTGGTCATAGATGATTGTAATATCTTCCACTTTCTTTATTTTAACTCAAGTGTGGATCAGCAGCATGGAGGGGATTATGATGATTTTGAGGACCAGGTCTGTGAGTTCTTTAACCTTTACCGAGCCTCAACCCCGGATCCGGGATCACCCCCCCCCCCCCCCCCCCCACACTGATTAGCATCGCTAGCATAGCGTCACAATTAAATAGTAGCATCTAAATATCATTAAATCACAAGTCCAAGACACCAGATGAAAGATACAGATCTTGTGAATAAACCCATCATTTCTGTTTTTTAAAATGTTTTACAGGGAAGACACAATATGTAAATCTATTAGCTAACCACGTTAGCAAAATACACCATTTTTCTTTGTCCACCATTTTCTCTCTCTACCACTAGCTATCACCAATTCGGCCAAATAAAGATATTGATAGCCACTAACCAAGAAAAAAACTCATCAGATGACAGTCTGATAACATATTTATGGTATAGGATAGGTTTTGTTAGAAAAATGTGCATATTTCAGGTATAAATCACAGTTTACAATTGCACCCACCATCACAACTCGACTAGAATTACTACAGAGAGCAACGTGTATGACCAATTTACTCATCATAAAACAGTTCATAAAAATAGACAAAGCATAGCAATGGAAAGACACAGATCTTGTGATTTCAGACAATATTTCAGATTTTCTAAGCGTTTTACAGCGAAAACACAATAAATCGATAAGTTAGCATACCACATGTGCAAACGTTACCCCAGCATGAATTCAAGGCAAAGGGAGCGATAACGTTATCAACACCAAAATATATTAATTGTTTCACTAACCTTCTCAGAATTCTTCCGATGACAGTCCTGTAACATCATATTACAACATACATATATTGTTTGTTCGAAAATGTGCATATTTAGCCATAAAAAAACGTGGTTATACAATGAAAATAGTAGCAAATCAAGCCTCAAAATGTCGGACGTCATCTTTCAGAGTGATCTAGTTTAATCGAAAGCTAATCATATACTTGACTAAAAAATACAGGGTTGACAGGAATCGAAAGACAAATTAGTTCTTAATACAATCGCTGATTTACATTTCTAAAATTATCCTTACTGTGCAATACAGGGTTCGCCAAGCGAAGCTATACCAAACAAAATGGCGAAATATGCGTTTAAAATATTTCGACAGAACAACGATTTATCATATTAAATATTTCTTACTTTGAGGTGATTTTCCATCAGATTCTTGGGCAATGTATCCTTTCTTGGGTCTAATCTTCTTTTGGTCGAAAGATGTCCTCTGTCCGTCGAAATGTCCACTAACGTTCGACCGGGACCCCGAAACGTGCCCAAAGCTTCAAAGTGTATTACAAAGCAATGCCTCAAAATCGCACTAAACGGATATAAATTGCTATAAAACGGTTCAAATTAACTACCTTATGATGTTTTTAACACCTATTACGAGTAAAAACATGACCGGCGCTATATTACTGGCTAAACCAAGGCTTGGAAAAAGGCCAGTCAGATGTCCTTCTTGCGTTGAGCGCAGAGTCCGAAAGAACGCTACTGCCGGTATTTTGTGAATTATAGAGGCACTGATTGCGCAATCGACTCCATTCAAAGCGTCATCACGTACTGACATCCAGGGGAAGACGTAAGAAGTGTCTGTTTCTCCATAGCATTTACACGGACCTTTAAACTGACTCCAGATCAGGGGCCAAGATGTCTGAAATCTGACTCCCTATCATGAAAAGTGCTGTAGATTGAGTTCTGTACCACTCAGAGACATAATTCAAACGGCTATAGAAACTAGAGAGTGTTTTCTATCCAATAATAACAATAATATGCATATTGTACGAGCAAGAATTGAGTGCTAGGCAGTTTAATTTGGAGACCAAAAAATGCTAATGCGAAACAGCTCCCCCTATAGTTGCAAGAAGTTTTAAGGCGCTGAGAGATTGTAGCATTGACCCTTATGTGATTATAGATGGAGGCTCCGACCACACCGACAAAAAGTTTGAAACTCTCAGAGAACGAGGTCAATCAAAGATCAACACAGCCAACAATTGGTCCAAGGGGCTTCGAGGGGACAGGTTAATACCAACCCTTGCCAGACAAGTCTTTAAAGAGGTCCTTTCCAGCCTGAAGGTGCCGTTCACACAGGCCATTTTTGAGGCAGACCAAGAAATAGCCTCACTGGCTCAAAAGTGGAACTGTCCGGTCCTGTCCAATGACAGTGACTTTTATATTTTTGACATCCAGGCAGGATATCTGCCCATGTCCTGTTTTAAGTGGCAGAACGCGTCGGTGCAACGCTGGAGTTCTCAAAATTACATCCCCTGCAAGAGATACACCACAACAAGCTTCTGCAGTCACTTCAACATCAACAGACAGCTTCTCCCAGTCTTCGCTGCCATCGCAGGAAACGACTATGTCAACTTGAAAAAGATGGGCTTTTCCATCAAGTTTGAAGACAACTCGCCGATGGAACCCAATCGGAAGCGCAGTAAGTTTGAACAAATTACGTGTATACCGAAGTATACATAACTACTACAGATGCATTTGGGACGGCAGGTAGCCTAGTGGTTAGAGCGTTGGGCAAGTAACCGAAAGGTTGCTAGATCGAATTCCCGAGCTGACATGTTAAAAATCTGTCGTTCTGCCCCTGAACAAGGCAGTTAACCCACTGTTCTTAGGCCGTCATTGTAAAAAAGAATTAGTTCTGAACTGACTTGCCTAGTTAAATAATAAAAAATAATAATAAATATATATAATACTGTAGTGAATGGTGGGGCGAACCCAGGTAGCTGGTGTGAAAGGCAACACCCTACGCGTTGTGCCAACAGGGTTAACCCACTTGGTGGGAATTGTAAGGTGGCTCAAGGACCACTACAATAATATCGTCAAGGCAAAGGGTGGCTATTTGAAGAATCTCAAATATAAAATATATTTTAATTTGTTTAACCCTTGTTTGGTTACTGATTCCATACGTGTTATTTCATAGTTTTGATGTCTTCACTATTATTCTACAATGTAGAACATTTTAAAAATAAAGAAAAATAATGAGTAGGTGTTCTAAAACTTTTGACTGGTTGTGTATATCTGAAATCAGAAAACATACCACTGACATTTATTCTGTTTATCTGAGACAACTGGTCAAATGCAAGCAGCAGCTCACAACATAGTGGACTTTACCATATGAAATACCATACAGTTACAGTATCTTTATTTTCATTTTGTAAACAAATACTACAAATACTACAAGCAAAGAAACAGAATGAAGTGCTTCCACCAGATAAGTGTTTCTTCAGAGATTAAAATAGTACAACCAAGAATCATTGGGGGAAGAGATGTGACAAAAAGCTCTGCAATACATTAACTAGTCTCTCTCTCTCACACACACACACACACACACACACACACACACACACACACACACACACACACACACACACACACACACACACACACACACACACACACACACACACACACACACACACACACAATGTGTACAGATCCTTGAGACATGTGGCTGAAACATAATTTGGATGAATGGCATGACAAAGGGCCTTGGAATCTCGTGACGGTATCTCTGTGCATTCACATTTCCATTGATGAAATGCGATTGTGTTCATTGTCCGTAGTTTATACCTACCCATACCAACCAACCCAACCTGTTTGGGTTCTAGATCTAGAGAACAACCAACCCAACAAGTTTTTACAAATTGTGTGCAGCAGCTTGTCTGTTATGAGGTTTCATTTTCAAATAAGATGGAATAGAAAACTTTTCATATAATACATTCCTCCTCTGAGGGCCGATTCCCACCCAAGTTAAGCGCACGTCAATGGAACGTAATTCCCTTTTTTTATGTACCATTCTCTCTTTGTGTTGTCTGACCATGAATTTAAACATGACAATGTTTAAATTCATGACAACATGATAATGTCATTTGTTGTGGAGATCAAATAATTTAAGGTGTGTCTACGGCATATTCTGACCTTGACTTAAATCAAATCAATTGTATTAGTCACATGCGCCGAATACAACATGTGTAGACCTTACAGTGAAATGCCTAGAAGGCCAGCATCCCGGAGTCGCCTCTTCACTGTTGACGTTGAGACTGGTATTTTGCGGGTACTATTTAATGAAGCTGCCAGTTGAGGACTTGTGAGCCTTCTGTTTCTCAAACTAGACACTCTAATGTACTTGTCCTCTTGCTCAGTTGTGCACCGGGGCCTCCCACTCCTCTTTTTATTTTGGTTAGAGACAGTTTGCGCTGTTCTGTGAAGGGAGTAGTACACAGCGTTGTACGAGATCTTCAGTTTCTTGGCAATTTCTCGCATGGAATAGTCTTCATTTCTCAGAACAAGAATAGACTGACGAGTTTCTGGCCATTTTGAGCCTGTAATCGATCCCACAAATGCTGATGCTCCAGATACTCAACTAGTCTAAAGAAGGCCAATTTTATTGCTTCTTTAATCAGTACAACAGTTTTCAGCTGTGCTAACATAATTGCAAAAGGGTTTTCTAATGATCAATTAGCCTTTTAAAATGATGAACTTGGATTAGCTAACACAACATGCCATTGAAATACAGGAGTGATGGTTGCTGATAATGGGCCTCTGTACGCCTATGTTGATATTCCATAACAAATCTTCCGTTTCCAGCTCCAATAGTCATTTACAACATTAACAATTTCTACACTGTATTTCTGATCAATTTGATGTTATTTTTATGGCCAAATATTGTGCTTTTCTTTCAAAAACAAGGACATTTCTAAGTGACCCCAAACTTTTGACCGGTAGTGTATACCATGATTATTTGTATAAATTAGGAGGCCATTGTTTAGCAGTCTCTGCCATGATGTGCTGCAGCAGTAGGCCTAACAGCAGAAACATTGCTAAACCAATACATTCCTCTCCTGCTAGATGCACAATTAAAGGGTAATTACAGAAAAATATATACATTTGTTAGCATTTTTTTCAGACCTCTACATTTTTCTGTTGATGTGAGTTTTAAGCATTGACATGGACTCAGAACATCAATTTCCGTTGTTTCTCTCTGAATAATTGTAATATTGAGAGTAAAAAACAGAATTTGGAATAATTCAAAATAACATTTTATGGGGCCCCCTTAGAGTTGTTATTTGACTATTATATATTGCCAGAAAACACATCTCTTGTATAAGGAACAGGGGAAGAGTTGCAGGGCTGAGGAGAGGAGAAGAATTTGTCGATTTGAAAGCTATAAAAAAAATGAGTAGCTCGTGAAATTCATTTTTCTTTATGTAGCTGTCATGCTAGAAAAGGTTGGAGATCCCTGCTGTACAGGCTTCCTTCTTTTCACTCTGTCAATTAGGTTAGTATTGTGGAATAACTACAATGTTGTTGATCCATCCTCACCTTTCTCCTATCACAGCCATTAACGTCGCCATTGACCTCATGACCTCATTGACCTCGCGATTTCCTTCCTCTCTGGCAACTGAGTTAGGAAGGACGCCTGTATCTTTATAGTGACTGGGTGTATTGATACACCATCCAAAGTGTAATTAATAACTGGTGTAATTGATGCTCAAAGGGACATTCAATGTCTGCTTTATTGTATATATATATATATATATATATATATATATATATATATATATATATATATATGTGTGTTGTTTTTTGTGCTTGGGAAGGGGTTGTCTTTTTCAACAAGTTGCTGAAATGGCTGGCCAGTTTCCAGGAGCAGCAGGAGGCCTTGGACAATGTACCCAGACTCATCGTTTCTAGGAACAACCAACACAGCATGGATAATGCCCTCGAGGCCCTCTCTCTGAGCATAGAGACATACCAGCTTCAACCCGGTTGCCTGGAGAGGTTCTTCAATGATGGCAAGGCTCCTGATCCCGACCTTCTCCCAGACCATCTGAGTGTCCTTCCACACTGGACCCTGCTGCCGTTGACGAAGGGGACACTTCCCCCCTACATGATATACATTCTGCTGCTGAGGCCAGTGATACAGGCTGTCCAAGTGGAAGACCACAGCTTAGCCAGTGGGAACATCACCTCTCGGCCCATACGGCAGGTATTCTACGGGCTGCTGCTGGGTGAGAGGAAGGAAGTGGAGGAGTATGACAGGGAAGACACGAACCTGACCAGCAGCATGGTTAAAGCCATCTTGCCCAGTGCTGCACAACACCTGCAGCTACACAAGCTGGATCAGGTATGTATACATGTGATATAGTATACAGTATATCAGGTATGTATACATGTGATACAGTAGACAGTATATCAGGTATGTAGACATGTGATATAGTATACAGTATATCAGGTATGTATACATGCAATATTTTAAACAGTATTTCAGGTATGTATACATGTGATATAGTATACTGTATAATATAAACATACTGCTGTTGATTCTGAAATTGATTCTCATTCTCTTGTTCTGTTTCTTAGGCTCCACATTCAGTTCGGCTTGAGGTGTTTTTGGAGACCCTTGATGTGTCCCAGTCCACTTTGAATGGTCTCCCATCTCATCTGAAACTTCCTGTGGCTGTTACCTGCTACTGGCTGAGGCACGCCCATCCCCAACCAGACCTTCCTCTCCTGCAGGCCCTGCTACTAGGACTGGTGTACGGAGAGCTCTGCAGACAGAGGAAGAGCCATAGAGGTATGGACCAGAATATGAATGAAAACACACACACAGGCACACAACTTAGAATGTATAAATAAAGTGTGTGAAGTGCAGCCAATGACTCCTCTTTTTTGTGTATCAGGGTTTATAGAGGAGGGACCAGTGTTGGAGAGGCTGAGAGGGCTGATTCAGAGAGGTGCTAGGAGACTAGACCTGGGTGTGGCCCACGCCTATAGCCAATGGCAGCGCTGCATGAGGGATGGCCTTAACCTGAACCAACTGCTGTGCTTCCCTCTACTGGAGCCTCAGTGTGCCTGGTAAGGTATCACTTCCTGAATCAACCCTAACCTCTAACCTCAAACCTCTAGAGTAGACCAGTGTTATTCCTTTACATTGTTTTCTATCCCAGCAGCAACATAGCTAAGTCAACCCTCTGTTGTTTCCCTGTTGGAGTCTAGGCTGTACAAGGGAACTCTGGTGCACCAGCTTGTGGGCCAACTGAGAGGGGGGGTGACCCCGGATTCTCTCCTGATGGAAGACTCTTCCTCTGAGCAGCTTTACAAAGACATGCTGGAAGCCATACTCAACTCCCAGGAAACTGAGACCTCTGGACAACCTGACGGACCCTCTGCAGATTTTGATGATGATGATGATGATGATGATGATGATGATGATGGAGTAGGCTGTACTGAAGTCCCAATGTCCCGTCACAAGAGGAAGGAAAGATTCAACAAAGCTCTGTTGAGTTATAGATATAGGGACCACTATATAGGGACCACCTGTTGAGTTATAGATATAGGGACCACTATATAGGGACCACTAAACACCTGTTGAGTTATAGATATATATGTTTTCTGTGACAGTTTAGTGACAGAGTGCATAGGTAGGAAGGCCCCACTTGCACTCACACATGGAGCATAGAGAACATTGATAAGAGATTTGACATTGATTAAAGAAAATAAGAAAAAGTTGAATAAATTAATTGTGACTGAGGTGAAGTGAAAATTCAAGGTTAAATATGTTAAATGTTAAAGGTTGAAAACATTGTGAAATATTAAAGGTGGATTAATGTAGCACATTAAAATGGTTAAGAATGTTATATTGTTGTTTTCTGTAAGGTGTGATGTATATAGACTGTGTTTGTTAGAGGAGGAGGTTGATAATGTAATACTGTTGGAGTGTTTAAAATGTTGCATGTTTAGAATGTAATGGAGTAATAAATTAGGTTGGATTAGGATTAGAATTGAGTGGAATAAGAAACCTTAATGTTTTGAAAATGTATGTTTTAAAGGTGACTGATAATGGAGTACACTAAGGCTAGCTCGAATTGGAAATCCCAGGTCAGAACAGCCAGGCAGGAGACGGACGTCCTTTTGACGTGAATGTTCTGCTTAGGTGAGGAAAAGGCGGGGGTTAGTTGGTGCTGACAAAGCACCTTTTGAGTGATGGCCGCATTCGGCGTCATTGGAGCAAGAATTAGCCACAATGAGTTAGCAGACAGGAAGACTGAGGGTATAAAGGAAGGGTACCACTCTCTTTGAGCTAGAAGAACCTGTCAGCCTGCTGGAACAACATTTTTGCTTTCGCTTTTTAGAGATATATTTATGTTTTTATTCTACTTATATTTAGGTTTTTATTCTACTTATATTTAGGTTTTTATTCTACTTATATTTAGGTTTTTATTCTACTTATATTTATGTTTTTATTCTACTTATATTTAGGTTTTTATTCTACTTATATTTATGTTTTTATTCTACTTATATTTATGTTTTTATTCTACTTATATTTATGTTTTTATTCTACTTGGTTAAAGTAACATTCTAGGAGGACTCGTTAAGGTGACCTCATTGATAGAAGTGTGTTAATGTAGCTGGTAGAGTTGTTTTAGACACCAACTGAGGGACTGATCATCTGGAGGGGGAGACAAACAGCTGGTTATAAATTGTAGAAGGTAAGAACCTGTTTTTCTTGTTATTTAATATTGTGCTTCTCATAAAATAGTGATCGACAAATAACATTTTATTGGCACATCCCACTAAGGGTTTAGCTAAAGGGCGCTACAGTTAATTCATGGTTGATTTGAACTTATCATTGATTTGTGATATTGATTTGTGATTGGTTGATTGATCTGGGATTTTTTATGTCTGTTTCTGGAACTTTGAATAAACTGGCTTTATTGTTCTAAAACCCTGTGTCATCAATGAGTCATACTAGTGCTTGTATTTCTTCTCTAGGTTTCTGAACTAGACTTGATTAAAACCTCTTTGGGCTCAAGGGGCAGTATTGAGTAGCCAGATAAAAGGTGCCCATTTCAAAAAGGCCTCGTACTCAATTCTTGCTCGTACAATATGCATATTATTATTACTATTGGATAGAAAACACTCTCTAGTTTCTAAAACCGTTTGAATTATATCTGTGGGTGAAACAGAACTCGACTTAGAGCAATTTTCCTATGTGTATGTCAGAATGCAGAATTTTGCTGGCTGTTCTGAGACCTGTGTATTAATTTGCATGTCCTCTATTGGTTGAGATGCACTGCATACGCCTTCCCCTGGGTGTCAGCGAATAGGGAGACTTGAAATGGAGTTTCTACGTAGTTCCCAAAGGTTATTAATTGCTTGGAACTGAAATGTCCCATCTTTCCACTCTTCGCTCTGACGCAGGGAGGGTCTTGGCATGTCATGTTAGAAGCTCTTGTTTTAGCTCCTAGTTATATCCGGCTCTGTTTTTATTCGATATAGGTGTTAAAGACATCGTAATGTTGTTATTTTAAACCAAATTATATCAGTTTATGTCAGTATATTGCGATTTTCGGGTATTTATTTTCGTGACGTTGTAGGAAGTTGGGTATCTCTGGCCCACATGGCTATTGTTTACTGCTAATTGCAACGTTGAAGACGACGTTCTCCAACCTAGCAACGATTCTTTTGGACAAAGGACACCTTTCCCAAGATTCTGATGGGAGTTCATCCAAAACTAAGAACTATTTATGCTGATAATTCATTGTTCTGTTGGAAAAAGTAAAATGCATAAGACGCCATTACTTGCAGTGTAGCCTTGCTTTATCGCACCCTGCATTGCGCAGTAACGTTAATTTTAAAAATGTAATTCAGCGATTGCATTAAGAACTAATTTGTCTTTCAATTGCTGTCCAACCTGTATTTTTTTAGTCAAGTTTATGAATAGTTTTCGATAAGAATAGGGGCCTTTCCAAGATGGCGCCGGACAGATTGCTTGAGTATTTGGACACTATTTTCATTGTATAAGCACGATTTGTGCCGCTAAATATGCACATTTTCGAACAAACTCTATATGCATTGTGTAATATGATGTTACAGGACTGTCATCTGAAGAATTCTGAGAAGGTTAGTGAAAAAATTTATATATTTTGGTGGTTTCAACGTTATCGCTCTTTTTGCCTTGAATCAATGCTGTTGTTATGTTTGCTATTGTGCTAAGCTAATATAACGCTATATTGTGTTTTCGCTGTAAAACACTTGATAAATCGGAAATATTGTCTGGAATCACAAGATGCCTGTCTTTCAATTGCTGTACACTATGAATTTTTCAGAAATGTTTTATGATGAGTATTTAGTTATTTGGCGTTGGTGTCTGTAATTTTTCTGTCTGCTTTTGGTGCAATTTCTGACTGTAGCTGCAATGTAAACTATGATTTATACCTGAAATATGCACATTTTTCTAACAAAACATATGCTATACAATAAATATGTTATCAGACTGTCATCTGATGAAGTTGTTTCTTGGTTAGTGGCTATTTATATCTTTATTTGGTCGAATTTGTGATAGCTACTGATGGAGTAAAAAACTGATAGAGTAAGAAAAGTGGTGTCTTTTGCTAACGTGGTTAGCTAATAGATTTACATATTGTGTCTTCCCTGTAAAACATTTTAAAAATCGGACATGTTGGCTTGATTCACAAGATGTGTACCTTTCATATGCTGTATTGGACTTGTTAATGTGTGAAAGTTAAATATTTAAAAAAAATATATTTTGAATTTCGCGCCCTGCACTTTGAGCTGGCTGTTGTCATAAGTGTACCGACGTCGGGCTTGCACGCCAAACAGGTTAATGGAGTACTTTTAGCATCTGGTTAGTTAGTCTATCGGGAACCTGAGTTGCTGGTATAAAGGAGCCTCAGACCCAACTACAGGTACTGAGTGCATTGGTAGGAGTCGTGAGAGGGGCGTGTCTGGGCTAAACCAACCCAGGGGAGGGTGACCCACTCATAGTGTGCTGAGGTTGAACCTCTGGCCCGGACGATCCTGAAAAGGAGCCGGGTTTATAGGTTCGGGGTGAGGGAGATCAGGCCAAAGAGTTCAATCTTGGTTTCATCAGACCAGAGAATCTTGTTTCTCTTTTGGCAAACTCCAAGCGGACTGTCATGTGCCTTTCACTGAGGAGTGTCTTCCGTCTGGCCACTCTACCATAAGAGCCTGATTGGTGAAGTGCTGCAGAGATGGTTGTCCTTCTGGAATGTTCTCCCACCGCCACAGAGGAACTCTGGAGCTCTGTCAGAGTGACCATCGGGTTCTTGGTCACCTTCCCCAATTGCTGAGTTTGGCCCGACGGCCAGCTCTAGGAAGAGTCTTGGTGGTTCCAAACTTCTTCCATTTAAGAATGATGGAGGCCACTATGTTCTTGGGGACCTTCAATGCTGGAGAAATATTTTGGTACCCTTCCCCAGATCTGTGCCTCGACACAATCCTGTCTTGGAGCTCTAAAGACAATTCCTTCGATCTCATGGCTTGGTTTTTGCTCTGACATGCAGTGTCAACTGTGGGACCTTATATAGACAGGTGTTTGCCTTTCCAAATCATGTCCAATCAATGTAATTGAACACAGGTGGACTCCAATCAAGTTGTTAACACATCTTAAGGATGATCAATGGAAACAGGATGCACATGAGCTCATTTTAGAATCTCACAGCAAAGGGTCTGTATACTTATTTAAATAAGGTATTTCTGTTTTTTTTAAATGTATTATAAATTAGCAAACATTTCTAAGAACCTGTGTTCGCTTTGTCATTATGGGGTATTGTGATGTCATTATGGGGTATTGTGATGTCATTATGGGGTATTGTGTTATTGAGGGTTAAAAAAAAATTTTTTTTTGAATGTGGCTGTAACGTAACAAATTGTGGAATAATGTTCTGAATACTTTCCAAATGCACTGCATATAACACCAGAGTGTAGTGAATTATATAACGCCATAGTGTAGTGAATTATATAAAGCCATAGTGTAGTGAATTATATAAAGCCATAGTGTAGTGAATTATACACAGCCAGAGTATAGTGAATTATAGAAAGCCATAGTATAGTGAATTATATAACGCCATAGTATAGTGAATTATATAACGCCATAGTATAGTGAATTATATACAGCCATAGTGTAGTGAATTATATAAAGCCATAGTATAGTGAATTATATAAAGCCATAGTATAGTGAATTATATACAGCCATAGTGTAGTGAAATATATACAGCCATAGTATAGTTAATTCCACTTGTTCCGTGATGAGAACAGTATATGATCATTATTCATATATCTACAGTATAAATACTAAACAGATAAAGTGGTAACTCTTGTTAAGGTGGATTTTTCTGTCCAATCATATAATACCATAGCATAGCAAGTTCCACTTACTTGAGGGTGTCAAGTGCCCACTTCACGGTGAGGCACTCCTTCTCAACAATCGAGTACTTCTTCTCCTTCGGGAGGAGCTTCCTGTGGACATAAATGATTCCTCACCTTCCTGCTCTTGGGACAAGACTGCCCTTAAAACTTCTTGTCAATAGGGGGGCGCCATTTCGACTTTGTAAAAATTTGTTCCCAAATTAAACTGCCTCGTACTCAATTCTTGCTCGTACAATATGCATATTATTATTACTATTGGATAGAAAACACTCTCTAGTTTCTAAAACCGTTTGAATTATATCTGTGAGTAAAACAGAACTCAAGTTGCAGCTAACTTCCTGTTAGGAAGTGAGAAATCTGAAATCGGGCACTCTGTTCCAGGGTCAGTTTATTAATTTGCATGTAATCTATGAGTCGACAAGCACTGCATACGATTTCCCCTAGATGTCAGTAAGCAGTGAGAATTGGAATGGTGTTGCTAGGCAGATCTGAGGCCATATAAAGGCTCTTGGAACCGGGGGTGCACTCTTTTCAACGTTCGTCATGGCGCAAGACAGACCTCAGGATGGCATTCTGAAAAGCTCTCGTTATAGGCCTTAGATATATCCGGCTCTGATTTTATTCGATATAGGTGTTAAAAACATCATAATGTAGTTATTTTAAACCGAGTTATATCAGTTTATATCAGTATATTGCGATTTTCGGAATTTTCTTTGTGCTTTCTTTGTGCTGCGTTATGAAGAGTTGGACACGTCTGGGCCACATAGCTAATGTTTGCTGCTAATTCCTAAGTTGAAGACGACAATCTACAACCGAGCAACGATGATTCTGGACAAAGGACAACTTGCACAAGATTCTGATGGAAGCTCATCAAAAAGTAAGAACTATTTATGATGTTAATTCGTTGTTCTGTTGAAAAATGTAAAACTACTATTCCGCCATTAATTTCGGTGCGGTCTCGCTTTAACGCACGCTGTATGTCGTAGTAACGTTAATTTAAAAAATCTAACACAGCGGTTGCATTAAGAACTAATGTATCTTTCATTTGCTGTCCAACCGGTATTTTTTTGTCAAGTTTATGATTAGTTATTGATTAGATTAGGTGCCTCTCCCAAGATTTCTCCCGACATTTTGTTGGCAGCTTGGCTACTATTCTCATTGTATAACCACGATTTGTGCCGCTAAATATGCACATTTTCGAACAAACAATATATGTATTGTGTAATATGATGTTATAGGACTGTCATCTGATGAAGTTTTGAGAAGGTTAGTGAAAAATGTAATATCTTTTGCTGGTTTATTCGCTATCGCTAACGTGCATGAATCAATGCTGCTGTGTGGTTGGCTATTGTAGTAAGCTAATATAATGCTAAATTGTGTTTTCGCTGTAAAACACTTAAAGAATCTGAAATATTGGCTGGATTCACAAGATCTTTGTCTTTCATTTGCTGTACGCTGTGTATTTTTCATAAATGTTTTCTGATGAGTATTTAGGTAATTCACGTTGCTCTCTGTAGTTATTCTAGTTGCTTTGGTGAGAGTTGTGATGGTGGCTGCAATGTAAAACTATGATTTATACCTGAAATATGCACATTTTTCGAACAAAACATATGCTATACAATAAATATGTTATCAGACTGTCATCTGATGAAGTTGTTTCTTGGTTAGTGACTATTTATATCTTTATTTGGTCGAATTTGTGATAGCTACCTATGCAGGAAAAAAATGGTGGTCTTTTGCTATGGTGGTTAGCTAATAGAAATACATATTGTGTCTTCCCTGTAAAACATTTTAAAAATCAGAAATGATGGCTGGATTCACAAGATGTGTATCTTTCATTTGGTGTCTTGGACTTGTGATTTCATGAACATTTTATTATATGATATCCCTGTGGCTTTAGGCTAGGCTATGCTAGTCAGCTTTTTTGATGGGGGGGATCCCGGATCCGGGTTTGTGACCCGTTAGAACCCTGTGTCAGATGCATCTGTCTGGACCAGGATGTGTTTTGAGAAGTCCGGGGTGACGAGTACCAGGTGCGAACATAGTGCGTCATTCAGGGCCTGGAACGCCACCTCTGTGTCCTCCGTCCATCTCACAGTCTAGGGTAGTTGTGCCGTCGTTAGGTCTGTGAGGGGAAAAGCTATTGCTGCAAAGTTAGGTACAAATCTACTGTAGTAGCCTGCTAACCCCAGGCACGACTTCACCTGCCTCTTGGTTCGGGGGACCGGCCATTCCATAATGGCAGCGATTTTTTTCTCTTTGGACTTCACATTTCCCCGCCCAATTTGATAGCCCAGGTACTCCACCTCGGCGTAGCCCAGCATCGGTACAAGCACTATAGGGCTAGACCACTCACTGTGGGACTCCTGCAGTAACTCCATCTCCAGCATTGTCGTCACTTCCTGCTGGACCGCCGCCCTCCGGGCTTCTGGTATCTGGTAAGGCTGTTTACCTACTTTTTCTCCAGGACGTGTGTGGATATGATGTTCCACGAGATCTGTGCGCCACAGCACCTCGGAGAACATAGCCGTATTCCACTGGACCAACTCTCTGAGCTCTTGTTGTTGGGTCGGGCTGAGGTCTTCTCCAATGGCAACTTTGACAAAGGGCTGGTTCTGCTGTGGCCGGGTCCACGTTACACACAGCGCCTCTCGTGCGTGCCACTTCTTCAAGACGTTCACTTGGTAAAGGAGGGGTTTTCTCCGCCCCGGTTAGCGGACCTTATAATTGACGTCGCGTAGCCAGGAATTTGCTCTCGCGGTTGGGCCCCCAGGTTGTAGACGCGATCCTGGGCGCATTGTGCCTGGGCCATGTGTTCCCTCACCACTGGCGAAGTCGCCGTAATTCTCACCCTCATTTCCTCCCAGACCTCCATGGTTATGTCCACGGGAGCTCAAAGGGGGAGAATCCAGTGGACGATTGGGTTACCTTGCTCACCGAGAACATCAGTTGGAGTAGCAGCTGGTCCCAGTTCCTCCCGTCTCGAATATGACCTTTGCTCGGCATCTGCTTTAGGGTCTTATTGAAGCGTTCGACTAGTCCGTCCATTTGTGGATGGTACACACGGGTCCTCACCTGTTTGAATCGTAATAGATTGCAGACATCTTTCATCACACAAGACATGAGTGCGGTGCCTTAGTCCATCAGGATTTCCTGCGGAATACCCACCCAGCTGAATAAATGGAAGAGCTCCTGTGCGATACCTTTCGCTGCCGCCGTGCGCAAGGGGATCTCCTCAGGAAACCGGGTGGCATAATCCACGATTACCAGGATGTATTGGTGTTCCTTCGCGGTCTTCACCAATGGACTCACCAGATCCATTGCCACCCGCACAAACAGCACCCTTATAATGGGCAAGGGAACCAAAGGGTTTCTATAACGTGCCTTCGGCGCTGTGATCTGGCACTACAGGCATGTACGGCACTAGTCCTCCACGGCGCATTTGGTTCCGAGCCAGTGGAACTGATTCCCGATCCGCTCTCTTGTTTTCTCCATCCCCAGGTGTTCCCCAAAAAGGTGGGTGTGGGCAAGCTGCAAGACTGTCCTAACATACTGGGTGGTTTGAGTAACAAGTGTTTCGTCTCCACATTGTCCTTTACTAACTGATACAATAAATGATGCTTGATGGCAAAGTGGGGGTAGCGCCACTCACTTACCCCATGCAACAGCATGCCATCCACCGCAATCACTTGGCCACTTGCGTTCTGGAGGTTGGGGTCTTCTAACTGGGCCATCCCAACTGACCCGTGAGGACTCCTGTGTCGGGAGGTCCGTCTGGTGCCTTCACCTCCATAAAGGGGAGCCTGAGGTCCTCCACGGATGATGGCTTGCTTCCCGGCGCGGGGTCGTCTCCCTCCTCTGGGTCTGACACGGGCCTAGTGGACACCTCTCACAGAAAGCGGTGGGTTGTGCAGGCAACCGTCCATTTCCCTCTCCTTCCTACCTCGCGTGCGTGCCTCTCCAGGTCCCTCCTCCACAGTGCCTGGAAGAGCGGTCAATCTCTACCGACGAGAATGAGCACAGAGAGGTTAGGAACAGCCTCCACGCACATCTGGCACTCCCCCCTTGGGGTGGTTATCCTTACAGGCACGGTTGGGTACCTCTTCGTTTCTCCGTGTACACAGGACACTGTCATCTCCTCGTCCCCCGTTTTGTCTTTCACCTCTCGTGTGATCCACTGCAGGTGAGCCAGGGCCACCATGCTACCGGAGTCCAGCATTGGTGTCGACGCCAATCGATTCGTACATGAACCATTGGAGGGGCTGTCTCATGTGCGCCCAACAGGAGGTGACATAACTCGCCATCTGGGTTACCCCAGAGCTGGGGGACGTGGAGGGCATGGCATCCTCCTGGTCGGTTCAGGTCTACTCGAGGTGACCCGGCTCGCCGCACTCATAGCATCACCTCTGATCTAGGTCCAGTAGCGGACGTCGTCATCGGTTCGTGTCGCCCTTCTGCTTCACGGCCTCTGCTGGTTCCGTCTCTTCAGCCCCTCGCCTCTCTCAGTCCTTTTCTCCCTCCTCCCCACATCCACTCTCTCCGCCCGGGTCCCTTTCAGCAGTTCCTGGGTGTTCTGGTGAGTTTTCACAGCGGTCAGCAATTCCTCCAGGTTCTGGGGGTTCTATATCTATATAGATCTATATATATATCTATAATGGAAACTCACCCATTGTAATGATCCTATAAATAGTTCTGTGACAAACTCTTCACATCCCAGACGGAGTCTCTCTCTCTCTCTCTCTCTCTCTCTCTCTCTCTCTCTCTCTCTCTCTCTCTCTCTCTCTCTCTCTCTCTCTCTCTCTCTACCACGGTAGCCCACAACACCACCACCACCATGATAGCCTACTACTCCACCACCATGGTAGCCCACACCACCACCACGGTAGCCCACAACACCACCACCACAGTAGCCCACAACACCACCACCACAGTAGCCCACAACACCACCATCACAGTAGCCCACAACACCACCACCACAGTAGCCCACACCACCACCACAGTAGCCCACATCACCACCACCACAGTAGCCCACACCACCACCACCACCACAGTAGCCCACAGCACCACCACCACCGTAGCCCACATCACCACCACCACAGTAGCCCACACCACCACCACCACAGTAGCCCACAACACCACCACCACAGTAGCCCACAACACCACCACCACAGTAGCCCACAACACCACCATCACAGTAGCCCACAACACCATCAGCAAGCTAAACTAAATACAGGCCTTTGCCAACCAACCCAACCAGTTTATAGAAATAGTGTGCAGCAGTTTATCAGTTATGGACGTTTCATTTCCAAATACAATGGCACAGAAAACTAGACAAGGTAAGTCAGGTACCTGACAGTGTCTAAGTGATCATGTGTGATGAGCACTGTCTGCATCATACATTCCTCCTCCAGGGTGTTAGCCTGTTAGGTTTTCGGAAAGGGAAACTTAACAAAAGAGAAACCCATCCATTGTAATGATGCTGTAAATAGTCATGTGACTGAAACTCATCACTCCATGTCCTCCTGCATTTTAAGTTAATTAACCTTTAACCCTTTGACCTGTTACTCCATCTCCTCCTGTGATTTAACTGTCACACCACCATAGTAGCCCCCATCACAAGCACCACCATAGTAGCCCTCATCACCACCACCACCATAGTGGCCCACATCACCACCACCACCATGGTAGCCCACAACACCACCACCATGGTAGCCCACACCACCAGCACCATGGTAGCCCACAACACCACCACCACCACCAACATGGTAGCCCACAACTCCACCACCATGGTAGCCCACATCACCACCACCACCACCAACATGGTAGCCCACAACAACACCACCACCATGGTAGCCCACAACAACACCACCACCATGGTAGCCCACAACACCACCACCATGGTAGCTCACACCACCACCACCAACACCACCACCACCACGGTAGCCCACATCACCACCACCACTGTAGCCCACATCACCACCACCATGGTAGTCCACACCACCACCACCACAGTAGCCCACATCACCAACATCACGGTACCTCGCAACAACACCACCACCACCACCAACATGGTAGCTCACACCACAACACCACCACCATGGTAGCCCACACCAACACAACCACCACAGCCATGGTAGCCCACACCAACACCACCATGGTAGCTCACACCAACACCACCACCACCATCATGGTAGCCCACACAACCACCATGGTAGCCCACACCAACACAGCCAACATGGTAGCCCACACCAACACCACCAACACCACCATGGTAGCCCACACCAACACCACCATGGTAGCTCACACCACCACCACCACCATGGTAGCTCACACCAACACCACCACCACCACCATGGTAGCCCACAACACCACCACCACTGTAGCCCACATCACCACCACCACTGTAGCCCACAACACCACCACCATGGTAGCCCACATCACCACCACCACTGTAGCCCACAACACCACCACCATGGTAGCCCACATCACCACCACCACAGTAGCCCACAACTCCACCATCACAGTAGCCCACATCACCACCACCACAGTAGCCCACAACTCCACCATCACAGTAGCCCACATCACCACCACCACTGTAGCCCACAACACCACCACCATGGTAGCCCACAACACCACCACCACCACCACCATGGTAGCCCACAACTCCACCACCATGGTAGCCCACAGCACCACCACCACCACCAACATGGTAGCCCACAACAACACCACCACCATGGTAGCCCACAACACCACCACCATGGTAGCTCACACCACCACCACCAACACCACCACCACCATGGTAGCCCACATCACCACCACCACTGTAGCCCACATCACCACCACCATGGTAGTCCACACCACCACAACCACAGTAGCCCACATCACCAACATCACGGTACCTCGCAACAACACCACCACCACCACCAACATGGTAGCTCACACCACACCACCACCACCATGGTAGCCCACACCAACACAACCACCACAGCCATGGTAGCCCACACCAACACCACCATGGTAGCTCACACCAACACCACCACCACCATCATGGTAGCCCACACAACCACCATGGTAGCCCACACCAACACAGCCAACATGGTAGCCCACACCAACACCACCAACACCACCATGGTAGCCCACACCAACACCACCATGGTAGCTCACACCACCACCACCACCATGGTAGCTCACACCAACACCACCACCACCACCATGGTAGCCCACAACACCACCACCACTGTAGCCCACATCACCACCACCACTGTAGCCCACAACACCACCACCATGGTAGCCCACATCACCACCACCACTGTAGCCCACAACACCACCACCATGGTAGCCCACATCACCACCACCACAGTAGCCCACAACTCCACCATCACAGTAGCCCACATCACCACCACCACAGTAGCCCACAACTCCACCATCACAGTAGCCCACATCACCACCACCACTGTAGCCCACAACACCACCACCATGGTAGCCCACATCACCACCATCACAGTAGCCCACATCACCACCATCACAGTATCCCACATCACCACCATCACAGTATCCCACATCACCACCATCACAGTAGCCCACATCACCACCATCACAGTAGCCCACAACACCACCAGCAAGCTAAACTAAATACAGGCCTTTGCCAACCAACCCAACCAGTTTATAGAAATAGTGTGCAGCAGTTTATCAGTTATGGAGGTTTCATTTCCAAATACAATGGAACAGGAAACTAGACAAGGTAAGTCAGTTACCTGTCAGTGTCTAAGTGATCATGTGTGATGAGCACTGTCTGCATCATACATTCCTCCTCCAGGGCGTTAGCCTGTTAGGTTTTCGGAAAGGGAAACTTAACAAAAGAGAAACCCATCCATTGTAATGACGCTGTAAATAGTCATGTGACTGAAACTCTTCACTCCATGTCCTCCTGTATTTTAAGTTAATAAACCTTTAACCCTTTGACCTGTTACTACATCTCCTGTGATTTTAACTGTCACACCACCATAGTAGCCCACACCAACAACACCACCATGGTAGCCCACACCACCACCACCATGGTAGCCCACACCAACACCACCATGGTAGCCCACAACACCACCACCATGGTAGCCCACAACTCCACCACCATGGTAGCCCACACCACCACCACCATGGTAGCCCACAACACCACCACCATGGTAGCCCACACCACCACCACCATGGTAGCCCACAACACCACCACCACCACGGTAGCCCACAACTCCACCACCATGGTAGCCCACATCACCACCACCACCACCATGGTAGCCCACACCAGCACCACCACCATGGTAGCCCACAACTACACCACCATGGTAGCCCACAACTTCACCACCAGAGTAGCCCACACCTCCACCACCATGGTAGCTCACAACAACACCACCACAGTAGCCCACAACACCACCGCCATGGTAGCCCACAATACCACCACCACAGTAGCCCACAACACCACCATGGTAGCCCACATCACCACCACCACAGTAGCCCACACCACCACAGTAGCCCACAACTCCACCACCACAGTAGCCCACAACACCACCACCATGGTAGCCCACATCACCACCATCACAGTAGCCCACATCACCACCATCACAGTAGCCCACAACACCACCATCACAGTATCCCACAACACCACCACCATGGTAGCCCACATCACCCCCATGGTAGCCCACATCACCACCATCACAGTAGCCCACAACACCATCAGCAAGCTAAACTAAATACAGGCCTTTGCCAACCAACCCAACCAGTTTATAGAAATAGTGTGCAGCAGTTTATCAGTTATGGACGTTTCATTTCCAAATACAACGGAACAGAAAACTAGACAAGGTAAGTCAGTTACCTGTCAGTGTCTAAGTGATCATGTGTGATGAGCACTGTCTGCATCATACATTCCTCCTCCAGGGTGTTAGCCTGTTAGGTTTTCGGAAAGGGAAACTTAACAAAAGAGAAACCCATCCATTGTATTGATGCTGTAAATAGTCATGTGACTGAAACGCTTCACTCCATGTCCTCCTGTATTTTAAGTTAATAAACCTTTAACCCTTTGACCTGTTACTCCATCTCCTCCTGTGATTTAACTGTCACACCACCACGGTAGCCCACATCACCACCACCACCATGGTAGCCCTCATCACCAGCACCACCATAGTAGCCCTCATCACCAGCACCACCATAGTAGCCCACATCACCAGCACCACCATAGTAGCCCACACCAAGACCACCACCACCAACATGGTCGCCCACATCACCACCACCACCACCAACATGGTAACCCACAACACCACCACCACCAACATGGTAACCCACAACACCACCACCACCACCACCATGGTAACCCACAACACCACCACCACCACCAACATGGTAACCCACAACACCACCACCACCACCACCATGGTAACCCACAACACCACCACCACCACCACCATGGTAACCCACAACACCACCACCACCACCAACACCAACATGGTAGCCCACACCAACACCACCACCATGGTAGCCAACACCACCACCACCACCAACATGGTAACCCACAACACCACCACCACCACCACCATGGTAACCCACAACACCACCACCACCACCACCATGGTAACCCACACCAACATTACCACCACCACCATGGTAACCCACAACACCACCACCACCACCAACACCAACATGGTAGCCCACACCAACACCACCACCATGGTAACCCACAACACCACCACCCCCAACACCAACATGGTAGCCCACACCAACACCAACATGGTAACTCACAACACCACCAACACCATGGTAACTCACAACACCACCACCACCACCACCACCATGGTAACCCACAACACCACCAACACCACAGTAACCCACAACACCACCAACACCACCACCATGGTAACCCACAACACCACCAACACCATGGTAACACACAACACCACCACAACAAACACCAAAACGACCAACATGGTAGCCCACACCACCACCGCCACCATGGTAACGCACAACACCACCAACACCATGGTAATCCACAACACCACCAACACCACCACCATGGTAGCCAACACAACCACCAACACCATGGTAACCCACAACACGACCATCATCCCGGTAGCCCATTTCTGATTGTATTATTTTCATAGAGGATTTCAATAAGAATGATCCCATTAACTAGTCTAGATCTACTCAGCATCAGGTGAAGTGACCATAAAGAGATCATGAGGGAGATATGACGTATGGAAAGGGAAATTTAAGGAAATGGAAACTCATCCATTGTAACGATGCTCTAAATAGTCCTGTGACTGAAACTCTTCACTTAGATAGACATCATATCCTAGAAAGATCACATCATGGGTGTCCAGGGTTTAACCAGCTTTGTAGATCATGGAGCGATTTTAACAGATTATCACTTCAGAAACAGCAAGCTGGTCATAGATGGTTGTATTCTTTACCACTCTCTTTATTTTAACGCACGTGTGGATCAGCATCATGGAGGGGATTATGATGATTTTGAGGACCAGGTCTGTGAGTTCTTTAAGGCTCTGAGAGATTGTGGCATTGACCCTTTTGTGGTTATAGATGGAGGCTCCGACCACACCGATAAAAAGTTTGAAACTCTCCGACAACGAGTTCAAAGCAAGATCAAGCAAGCCAACCACTTGCTTCAGGAGAGCGGTCTACTACCAATCTTCGTCAAACAAGTCTTCAAACAGGTCCTCTCCAGCCTGAAGGTGCTGTTCGCACAGTGCATCTTTGAAGCAGACCAAGAAATAGCCTCCTTGGCTAAAAGGTGGAACTGTCCGGTCCTGTCCAATGACAGTGACTTTTATATTTTTAACATCCAGGCAGGATATCTGCCCTTGTCCCATTTTCAGTGGCAGAACGTGTCTGTGCAAGGCGGGAGTTCTCAGAATTACATCCCCTGCAAGCGGTACACCACAACAAGCTTCTGCAGACACTACAACATCAACAGACAGCTTCTCCCAGTCTTCGCTGCCATCGCAGGAAACGACTATGTCAACTTGACTAACATGGGCTTTTCCATCAAGTTTGAAGACAAGTCGTCGATGGAACCCAATCGGAAGCCAAGTAAGTTTTAATAAATGATGTGTTTACTGAAGTATACATAACTACTACAGACGCATATAATACTGTAGCGAACGGCAGCTGGGGTCAAAGGCAAACAGCCTACGCATCGTGCCAACAGGGTTTTCCCACTTTGTGGGAATTGTAACGTTGCTCATATAGCGAGGATCGCTACAATATTCTTCAAACACTATATATTTTACTTGATTTAATTTATTAGGATCCCCATTAGCCGACGCCAATGGTGACAGCTAGTTTTACTGGGGTCTGACACATAACGAAAAAGACATGACAGACAAAATACTTCACAATTTAGATATATTTAAACATATTAACATGTAGTGTGTGTGCATTTATCAATTACTCATACAGTGCATTCAGAAAGTATTCAGACCCCAGGACGTTTTCCACATTTTGTTACATTACATAAAAACATTTCCTCATCAATCAACACACAATACCCCCATAATGGCTTTACGGCGAAAGCAAACCATGCGATTATCTGAGAACAGCGCCCAGCATACAAATCATTACGAACAGTTAGCAGCCAAGAAGAGGAGTAACAAAAGTCAGAAATAGCATTAAAATGTATCACTTACCTTTGATGATCTTCATATGGTTGCACTCCAAAGACTCCATGTTACACAATAAATGTTCGTTTTGTTCAATAATATCCCTCTTTATGTCCAAAAACCTCAGTTTTGTTGGTGCATTTTGTTCAGTATTCCATTGGAACAAAGCGCGGTCACAAAAGACAGACGAAAAATCAAAAAAGTACCATAAAGGTTCGCAGAAACATGTCAAACGATGTTTAATAATCAATCCTCAAGTTGTTTTTGTCATAAATAATCGATAATATTTCAACCGGACAAAAGCTGTGTCAATAGAAAAGGTGAAACAAGAAAGGCGCTCTCCCGGTCTTGCGCTGGCCTCATGTCTGGAAATTTCCACTGTCCACTCATTGAAAGTGCTGTATCTCCCTCATTTTTCAGAGTAAATGCCTGAAACAATGCCTAAAGACTGGCCACATGTTGTAGAAGGCATAGAGATCGTGAACTGAGTCATACGTCTTTGTGTTTGTATAGGCTTTCAATGGCATCACAAAACTGATCTGCACAAAACTTGATACATGGCATCTATGGACCAAGCTTTCACAAACTGTTGTTTTCCAGGATAGCATCTTAAACAATGTGGCCGCTACTGACCAATAAACATTTATGTGGGTGTGGTCTGGCACGGATATTCGTATTGTAACACAAAATACTGTCAAGACTCAACACATCTAAGCACATTCAGATCGACCGCACGGAGGCGCTATAATGGGCACATGTTCATATTTCTTGATCTGTTTGACTCTGAGTGATGAAAACTGGCGCTCCAGGATATGAGTCTAGCTCACCTGTAAAGTATGGTTCAGTTTGGCCGCATAGGAAAAATAATTCATGCAAAGCTCATTGGCTCATAGCAAACATATTGTTTAACCTCACTAGGGTAGGGGGCAGTATTCGGAATTTTGGATGAAAAGCGTGCCCAAAGTAAACTGCCTGCTACTCAGGTCCAGAAGCTAGGATATGCATATAATTGGTAGATTTGGATAGGAAACAATCTAAAGTTTTGTGATTCAGTGCCAGGAGTAGTGTTTTTTTAAACAAAATTCAAGATGGAGGAAAATCCATCACCTTTTAGGCCCTTGAGGCAAATGTATTCCTTGGGAAGAGAGGAACCTACTGTATATACTGAATTTCAGGACTATACCTCGAACGGGGTGAAGGGTGTGCGCTTTCAAAGTTGTTATAGCGCCACCATGTGGCCAACTGGCATGGCATTGCATGAACGGGTGAGGCCCTTGGCCCTTTATCATCATACAAGGTTGCAACTTCCTAGGCCTTATCATCTCACGGGAATTAATTTATTTTTCATTAATAGGCAGAAGAAGGAGAATAATAATAATAATCAACGTCAACAAATACAACAGCTTAGCTGCTGATTCCCTAATGATCCCATTAACTAGTCTCGATCTACTCAGCATCAGGTGAAGTGACCATAAAGAGATCATGAGGGACATATGATGTATGGAAAGGGAAAACTTAACGAAATGGAAACTCACCCTGACCTCAATCCTATAGAAAATCTGTGGGCATCACTGAAAAAGCGTGTGCGAGCATGGAGGGCTACAAACCTGACTCAGTTACACCAGCTCTGTCAGCAGGAATGGGCCAAAATTCACCCAACTTATTGTGGGAAGCTTGTGGAAGGCTACCCGAAACATTTCACCCAAGTTAAACAATTTACAGGCAATGCTACCAAATACTAATTGAGTTTATGTAAACTTCTGACCCATTGGGAAGGTGATGAAAGAAATAAAAGCTGAAATAAAATAGTTCTCTCTACTATTATTCTGACATTTCACATTCTTAAAATAAAGTGGTGATCCTAACTGACCTGAGACAGGGTATTTTTACGAGGATTAAATGTCAGGAATTGTGAAAAAGTGAGTTTAAATGTATTTGGCTAAGGTGTATGTAAACTTCCGACTTCAACTGTACATGTTTGTTTTTTTGTGCTTGGGAAGGGGTTGACTTCTTCAACAGGTTGTTGAAATGGCTGGCCCGTTTCCAGGAGCAGCAGGAGGCCTTGGACAATGTGCCCAGACTCATCGATCCTAGGGACAACCAACACAACATGGATGCTGCAATCCAGGCCCTCTCTCTGAGCATAGAGACATACCAGATTCAACCCGGTTGCCTGGAGCGGTTCTTCAATGATGGCAAGGCTCCTGATCCCGACCTTCTCCCAGACCATCTGAGTGTCCTTCCAGACTGGACCCTGCTGCCGTTGATGAAGGGGACACTTCCCTCCTACATGATATACATTCTGCTGCTGAGGCCAGTGATACAGGGTGTCCAAGTGGAAGACCACAGCTTACCCAGTGGGAACATCACCTCTCGGCCCATACGGCAGGTATTCTACGGGCTGCTGCTGGGTGAGAGGAGGGAAGTGGAGGAGTACGACAGGGAAGGGAAGAACCTGACCAGCAGCAAGGTTGAAGCCATCCTGCCCAGTGCTGCACAACAGCTTCTGCTGGACACACTGGATCAGGTATGTAGACATGTGATATAGTATACAGTATATCAGGTATGTATAATTGTGATATAGTATACAGTATATCAGGTGTGTATACATGTGATATAGTATACAGTATATCAGGTATGTATACATGTGATATAGTATACAGTATATCAGGTATGTATACATGTGATATAGTATACAATATATCAGGTATGTAGACATGTGATATAGTATATAATATATCAGGTATGCATACATGTGACATAGTATACAGTATATCAGGTATGTAGACATGTGATATAGTATACAATATATCAGGTATGTATACATGTGATATAGTATACAATATATCAGGTATGCATACATGTGATATAGTATACAGTATTTCAGGTATGTAGACATGTGATGTAGTATACAATATATCAGGTATGCATACATGTGATATAGTATACAATATATCAGGTATGCATACATGTGATATAGTATACAGTATTTCAGGTATGTATACATGTGATATAGTATACAATATATCAGGTATGCATACATGTGAAATAGTATACAGTATTTCAGGTATGTATACATGTGATATAGTATACAATATATCAGGTATGTATACATGTGATATAGTATACAGTATATCAGGTATGTAGACATGTGATATAGTATACTGTATTTCAGGTATGTATACATGTGAAATAGTATACTGTATTTCAGGTATGGATACATGTGATATAGTATACAGTATATAAGGTATGTATACACGTGATATAGTATACAGTATAATATAAACATGCTGCTGTTTATTCTGAAATTAATTCTCATTCTCTTGTTATGTTTCTTAGGCTCCACATCCAGTTCGGCTTGAGGTGTTTTTGGAGACCCTTGGTGTGTCCCAGTCCACTTTGAATGGTGTCCCACCTCATCTGGGACTTCCTGTGGCTGTTACCTACTACTGGCGGAGGCACGCCCATCCCCAACCAGACCTTCCTCTCCTGCAGGCCCTGCTACTAGGACTGGTGTACGGAGAGCTCTGCAGACAGAGGAAGAGCCAGAGAGGTATGGACCAGAATATGAATGAAAACACACACACAGGCACACACAACTTAGAATGTATAAATAAAGTGCGTGAAGTGCAGCCAATGACTCCTCTCTTTTTTGTGTATCAGGGTTTATAGAGGAGGGACCAGTGTTGGAGAGGCTGAGAGGGCTGATTCAGAGAGGTGCTAGGAGTCAGGACCTGGGTGTGACCCACGCCTTTAGCCAATGGAAGCGCTGCATGAGGGATGGCCTTGACCTGAACCAACTGCTGTGCTTCCCTCTACTGGAGCCTCAGTGTGCCTGGTAAGGTGTCACTTCCTGAATCAACCCTAACCTCTAACCTCTAACCTCTAGAGTAGACGAATGGTATTCCTTTACATTGTTTTCTAGCCCAGCAGCAACACAGCTAATTCAACCCTCTGTTGTTTCTCTGTTGGAGTCTAGGCTGTACAAGGGAACTCTGGTGCACCAGCTTGTGGGCCAACTGAGAGGGGGGGTGACCCCGGATTCTCTCCTGATGGAAGACCCTTTCTCTGGGCAGCTGTACAGAGCCATGCTGGTAATCATCATGGAAGGTAATCCTATTGAGGACGATCAGGGTTGGACTGTAGTCAAGAAAAAGAGCTGATTCAACTATGCTCGGAATTCAAAATTCTCCCAGAAGACCACTATACAGATATAGATATAGGGACCACTATATAACTGTTGTGTTATAGATATAGGGACCACTATATAACTGTTGTGTTATAGATATAGGGACCACTATATAGGGACCACTATATAACTGTTGTGTTATAGATATAGGGACCACTATATAGGGACCACTATATAACTGTTGTGTTATAGATATAGGGACCACTATATAACTGTTGTGTTATAGATATAGGGACCACTATATAACTGTTGTGTTATAGATATAGGGACCACTATATAGGGACCACTATATAACTGTTGTGTTATAGATATAGGGACCACTATATAACTGTTGTGTTATAGATATAGGGACCACTATATAACTGTTGTGTTATAGATATAGGTGCAACTCTTTTATGCTTTTAATTGTTCTTATTTGTGTACCTTTAATGACTGTCATTAACTTTGTTTTTTATCACTAACTGTAAAATATGTTTATAAAGGATACACAAAAATATACATTTTATAAATGATAAGAGGGGAAAGTGTTTTATATTGAAAATAGAAGTTTTACATTTGACCGAATTGTATTTGTTTTATACTTCTTTGCTTTCAACTGTAAAGCAGCTTCAGGTCGTTGAGACATGCTATATAAATCACATGTATTGTTAATGTTACATTATTGCACATTTTTATGTCATATTTTATGTACCTTTTTTTTAATGAAAGATTAGAAAAATTCATTTCCTAAACAAAATGTGTATGCTTGCTAGTCTTGAAGTATTTATGGTTGTGGATTAGTAGTCGTAGTGGTAGTCAATGTTCCCTCTAATTATTTTCGGGCACTGAGAAATCTTCAGGTCTCCTGAGCACAAACATGAATGTTGTGAAAATTCTATGTAACTTCTGGCATGAGTTTACAGTGAACACTTGAGGCTGTACCCGCTTTAAGTTACAGTTATAACAGTGGCCAAGTAGGCTACTGTGGCTAGTTGATCATAATGTAGATCTATCAGTGGCCTAACATCAAAAACAATGGAGAAAATGCATCCCATAACATTTTAACATGGAGATAGCTGTTCTATCATTCAGCCTACAGTAGGAGCCAGGGTGTGGTGTTCAGGGTAGGCCTACATTCCATGAGACTTTTGAAAACAACATGTAGAGCTTGACATTAACCTGTTTATCCACTTGTCCTTCGGACAAGGAGGAGACTGAAAATGTTATTGTGTTGTTTTTTGCAAGAAACCACTTTACAAAGTAAAATGCGTTATTATTCCATACCATTTTTTACAGAGAATCAGACAATTATGCTACCCTCTGCCTATTGACTACTTACCTTATTCAAGCCTGTCTTAAAATACAACACTGCCTCTTTAAGACATAAAAAAGCTTTTTACCTGACTTGCTTTTCAAAGATTGCTAGAACTTCACTTGTTTTGTGCTCTTGTAGGAAATGCAACCACTCCCCCATTGCTGACAAATTAGCTACAACTGGGCTAATAGCTCATTAGTAGCAAAGGATATGAACAAAATGTATACACATGGCTACATGTAGCTCTCGCTTTGATCTCAAAACAAGCGCTTCTACTCACGACCGCTCAAAGTGACTGCAGTACGTCATCAGTTAGAGATACCAAATGTATTTATAAAGCCCTTCTTACATCAGCTGATATCTGAGAGCGAGCGAGAGAGAGAGAGAGCGAAAGAGACAGAGAGACAGAGAGAGAGACAGAGAGACAGAGAGACAGAGAGAGAGAGAGAGAGAGAGAGAGAGAGAGAGAGAGAGAGAGAGAGAGAGAGAGAGAGAGAGAGAGACTCTGCAGATGACGTATGGAAAGGGAAACTTAAGGACAAGGAAACTAATTCATGTTAATGATGCAACAAGTAGTCCTGTGACTGAAACTCTTCACTTGGAGAGACATCATATCCTAGAAGGAGCTCATCATGGGTATCCAGGGTTTGACCAGCTTCATTGATCATAGTGGAACATTTTTAAAAGATGATCACTTCAGACACAGCAGGTTGATAATAGATGGTAGTAATATCTTCCACTTTCTTTATTTTAACTCAAGTGTGGATTTGAAGCATGGAGGGGATTATGATGATTTTGAGGACCAGGTCTGTGAGTTCTTTAAGGCTCTGAGAGATTGTGGCATTGAACCTTATGTGGTTATAGATGGAGGATCCGACCACACGGACAAAAAGTTTGAAACTCTCCGACAACGAGCTCAATCAAAGATCAACAATTTGTCTATGGGGCTTCAGGGGGACAGAATAATACCAGTCCTCGTCAAACAAGTCTTCAAACAGGTCCTCTCCAGCCTGAATGTGCCATTCGCACAGTGCATCTTTGAAGTAGACCAAGAAATAGCCTCCTTGGCTAAAAGGTGGAACTGTCCGGTTCTGTCCAAAGACAGTGACTTTTATATTTTTGACATCCAGGCAGGATATCTGCCCTTCTTCCATTTTCAGTGGCAGAACGTGTCTGTGCAAGGCGGGAGTTCTCAGAATTACATCCCCTGCAAGCGGTACACCACAACAAGCTTCTGCAGACACTTCAACATCAACAGACAGCTTCTCCCAGTCTTCGCTGCCATCGCAGGAAACGACTATGTCAACTTGACTAACATGGGCTTTTCCATCAGGTGGAAAGGCTACCCGCAGATGGAATCCAATCAGAAGCCAAGTAAGTTTTAATAAATTATGTGTATATTGAAATATACATGATTACAATAGACTCATATAATACTCTAACTGGGGTCCGACACATAACAAAAAATACATTACAGACAAAAGACTTCACAATTTACATAAATAAAATAAAAAATACATGTAGTGTGCATCTATCAGTTCCACATACATGTCAGTATATAAGATGGAAGTGATTTCCATGCACTCATGGCTGTGTATATTACTGTACGTTTCCTTGAATTTGTTCTGGACCTGGGGACTGAAAAAGAGGGATGCTATTTTCACATATGATCATGTTTAGTGTAAGATTCAACATAGTAAAAGTCATTCAGTTAAACATGACATTACTACTACATTACAACATGACATTACTACTACATTACAACATGACATTACTATTACATTACAACATGACATTACTACTACTTTACAACATGACATTACTGCTACATTACAACATGACATTACTGCTACATTACAACATGACATTACTACTACATTACAACATGACATTACTACTACATTACAACATGGCATTACTACTACATTACAACATGACATTACTACTGCATTACAACATGACATTACTACTACATTACAACATGACATTACTACTACATTACATGACATTACTACTACATTACAACATGACATTACTACTACATTACAACATGACATTACTACTACATTACATGACATTACTACTACATTACAACATGACATTACTACTACATTACAACATGACTCTAGTTAGTATTTATATCTGAAATCAGAAAACACACCACTGACATTCATTCTGTTTATCTGAGACAACAGGTCAAATGCAAATGGAAGCTCACAACATAGTGGACTTTACCATATGAAATACCATACAGTTACAGTATCTTTATTTTCATTTTGTAAACAAATACTACAAATACTACAATTACTACAAGCACAGAAACAGAATGAAGTGTTTCCACCAGATAAGTGTTAATTCAGAGATTAAAAGAGTACAATTTCCTTATTAATATATCTATACAGGCTTAATATTACTGCCTGGCTGGATGCCAAGCTCTTTTGACATCTGAAACTGAATGGGACAGTCAGAGAGAGATAGAGAGAAGGAGAGGGAGAGGTTGTGTAGTTTACGTCAGCGTTTGTGTTCATACTCATGTGCGAGTGTGTGTATGACTAGTTAACGTACTGCTGCATTGCAAAGGTTTCTGTCGTATCTCTTCCCCCAAACGATTCTTGGTCCCTAAATGGTTTCCATGTAACACAGCCTGAAAATCCCAGTCATAAATCTACAGATGTCACTTAATGCATTTCAAGCAGTGATTATCAGCCCCCAAACCTCCATATTGGTAAACATGATCTTTATCTTTGTGTTAGTAGAGGATTCAATATAGAAGAAACATACCCTGCGTCCCAAATGGCATCCTATTCCCTACATAGTGCACTACTTTTGACCAGGGCCCATAGGGTGGTGCACTACTTTTGGCCAGGATCTATAGGGTTGTGCACTACTTTTGACCAGGGCCCATAGGGTGGTGCACTACTTTTGACCAGGATCTACAGGCCTATACAGCTTATTTTCATGTCATCTGACAATAGCACCGGTTCCAATCCAAGTGCCAATACTGTTTCTTAAACTCCAGGCGGTGCTATGGTCAGATCACATGAAAATAGAACACTTTGGCCAAGCACACCAGTGGTGAGTTCCGTAAAAAAAACAGAAGCACATGCAGAAAAGTACTTCACACCGACTGTAAAATATGGTGGTGCATCTTTGAGGTTACGGAGCTATTTTGCTACCACTGGTACTGGTATTGGTCAATGGCATCATGACATTTATCAAGTACCAGGACATTTTAGACAAAAAAACTGGTTGCCTCTGCTTGCAGCAATACAATAACCCCAAGCACACAACAAACTCCATCACAGTCTCCGGACTTGAACCCCATTGAAAACCTGTGGTTTGAATTGAACAGGGCCAGTCCATAAGCACAGACAGAGGATATCAAGGATCTGAAAGGATTCTGTATGGAGGACTGCTCTAAGATCCCTCTCAATGTGTTCTAGAATCTCAGAAAACATTCTAGAATAAGTCTCAGTACCTTAGTCCTCACAAGGTGTTCTAGAATCTCAGAAAACATTCTAGAATAAGTCTCAGTACCTTTATCCTCACAAGGTGTTCTAGAATCTCAGAAAACATTCTAGAATAAGTCTCAGTACCGTTATCCTCACAAGGTGTTCTAGAATCTCAGAAAACATTTTAGAATAAGTCTCAGTACCTTTGTCCTCACAAGGTGTTCTAGAATCTCAGAAAACATTCTAGAATAAGTCTCAGTACCTTTATCCTCACAAGGGGAGGGTGCCGTAGTGTTGGAGTGCCAATAATTCCCATCAGGTAGGAAGACTACTCACAGATGGAACCCAATCGGGAAAAAAGTATATATTACATGTATATTGAAGGATGCTTAAATACTACAGATTCATATAATATACATGTACTTCAAATACAAGATGCACTTTTCTACTATATCTTTAAGTATACTACACATATACTATAATTTCACTTCAATACACTTATTAAAAGTGCATTTTAAATGAACTTTTTTCAGTCTTTTAGTAGTGCCTTTAAGTTTTTAATTTTTTTTTAATGAAACTGCTCAAAGAGTGATCAAGTACACGATAGGTATAGTTTCAACTGAGTTTCAAAGTACTGGTAACACTTTATTAAGGTCCCTTACTAAACCATTTATAAACAGTTTGTAAAGAGCTTACTTACCATTTATTAATCATTATTCCTACATTCATTTGTAGATGTCAATAAGCAATCAATCTGAAGCTGAAAAAAAAGAAATCTCTAAATAGTAATGTGTACATTAATAAACACTATTTTAATTAACTGAAATGTCCACATAAAAAATATGCAAAAACAATTATATATTACCCAGCATTCATTTCTGCAGGTGAAGTTTTTATTTAAAATATTATTTTCCTCCTCATCAAATCAAAGTTTATTGGTCGCGTACAGTGTCTTCAGAAAGTATGAATGCCCCTTCAATTATTACACATTTTATTGTGTTACATCCTGAATTCAAAATGTATTAAACATATTTTTTATCACCCATTTACGAACAAAACCCTGTAATGACAAAGTGAAATGCATTCAATATTAAATACAAAAATATCTCATTTTCATGAGTATTCACACCCCTGAGTCAATACATGTTGGAATCACCTTTCTGGGTAAGTCTCTAAGAGTTTTGCACACCTGGATTGTACAATATTTGTCCATTCTTTTTTTCAAAATTCTTCAAGCTCTGTCAAATTGGTTGTTGATCATTTCTAGACTACCATTTTCAAGTCTTGCGATAGATTTTCAAGCAGACTTAAAACTTCTTGCGACTACAGGGGGTGCTGTTCCGAATTAGCATTTTGTCGTCTCCAAATTAAACTGCCTAGTACTCAATTCTTGCTCGTACAATATGCATATTATTAATTCTATTGGATAGAAAACACTTTCTAGTTTCATACAACGTTGAAATGATGTCTGTGGGTGACCCAGAACTCTTTCTACAGCGAAATCCATGACAGACAGTGAAAGGTCTGAGAGCGAAGCTCTGGTTTCAGATCAGTTTTTAAGGTCTCTGTCTATCCTATGGAACGACACGAACTGCACCCGCCTTCCCCTGGATGTCAGTAACCAATGAGAAGTGGAATGGGCTTTCTGCGTAGCTCTCAGAGGTTATAAAAGGCCAAGGAGTGAGGGTAGCCCCCCTTTCGACTCTGACCATTGCGCAGGAAGGGACCTCCGGATGCCATTTTCACAGGCTCGGTTATCAACTTGAAATGTATCCGTCTGTAATTTAATTCGATATAGGACTTAGAAACATCATAAGGTAGTTAATTTAAACCGTTTTATAGCAATTTATATCCGTTTAGTGCGATTTTGATGCATTTCTATGTGAAGCACCGGGCACATTTCGGGGTCCCGGTCGAACGTTAGCGGGCATTTAGACGGACAAAGGACATCTTTCGACCAAAAGAAGATTAAACCCAAGAAAGAATACATTGCCCAAGAATCTGATGGAAGAACAGCTCAAAGTAAGCAATATTTAATATGATAAATCGTTGTTCTGTCGAAATATTTTAAACGCATATTTCGCCATTTTGTTTGGTATAGCTTCACTTGGCGAACCCTGTATTGAAAAGTAAGGATAATTTTAAAAATGTAAGTCAGCGGTTGCATTAAGAACTAATTTGTCTTTCGATTCCTGTCAACTCTGTATTTTTTAGTCAAGTATATGATTAGCTTTCGATTAAACTAGATCACTCTGAAAGCTGACGTCCCTCATTTTGATGCTTGAGTTGTGACTATTTCCATTGTATAACCACGGTTTTGTATGGCTAAATATGCACATTTTCGAACAAACTGTATATGTATGTTGTAAAATGATGTTACAGGAGTGTCATCGGAAGAATTCTGAGAAGGTTAGTGAAAAAATTAATATATTTTGGCGATGATAACGTTATAGCTCCCTTTGCCTTGAATTCATGCTCTACTAACGTTTGCACATGTGGTATGCTAACTTATCGATTTATTGTGTTTTCGCTGAAAAACGCTTAGAAAATCTGAAATATGGTCTGAAATCACAAGAACTGTGTCTTTCCATTGCTATGCTTTGTCTATTTTTATGAAATGTTTTATGATGAGTAAATTGGTCATACACGTTGCTCTATCTAGTAATTCTAGTCGATTTGTGATGGTCGGTGCAATTGTAAACTGTGATTTCTACCTGAAATATGCACTTTTTTCTAACAACACCTATCCTATACCATAAATATGTTATCAGACTGTCATCTGATGAGTTTTTTTCTTGGTTTGTTGCTATCAATATCTTAGTTTAGCCGAATTGGTGATAGCTAGTGGTGGAGAGAGAAAATGGTGGACAAAGAAAGATGGTGTATTTTGCTAACGTGGTTAGCTAATAGATTTACATATTGTGTCTTCCCTGTAAAACATTTTAAAAAACAGAAATGATGGGTTTATTCACAAGATCTGTATCTTTCATCTGGTGTCTTGGACTTGTGATTTAATGATATTTAGATGCTACTATTTACTTGTGAAGCTATGCTAGCGATGCTAATCAGTGTGGGGGGGGTGGGGGGTGATCCCGGATACGGGGTTGATACTCGTGAAAGGTTAAGTCAAAACTGTAACTTGGCCACTCAGGAACATTCACTATGTTCAGAGTAAGCAACTCCAGTGTATATTTGACCTGGTGTTTTAGGTTATTGTCCTGCTGAAAGGTAAATGAATCTCCCAGTGTCTGGTGGAAAGCAGATTGAACAAGGTTTACCTCTAGGATTTTACCTGTGCTTAGCTCCATTCCCTCTCTTTTTTTACCCTTAACCTGTCTGGCTCTGGCGTTCCACTAGCGGAACTCCTCCCACATTCCACTGAAAAGGCAGAGCGCGAAATTCAAAAGATATTTTTTTGAAATATTTAACTTTCACACATTAACAAGTCCAATACAGCAAATGAAAGATACACATCTTGTGAATCCAGTCAACATGTCCGATTTTTAAAATGTTTTACAGCGAAAACACCACATATATTTATGTTAGCTCACCACCAAATACAAAAAAGGACAGACATTTTTCACAGCACAGGTAGCATGCACAAAGCCAACCTAACTAACCAAGAACCAACCAAACTAACCAAGAAACAACTTCATCAGATGACAGTCTTATAACATGTTATACAATAAATCTATGTTTTGTTCGAAAAATGTGCATATTTGAGGTATAAATCAGTTTTACATTGCAGCTACCATCACAGCTACCGTCACAAATAGGACCGAAGCAGCCAGAGTAATTACAGACACCAACGTCAAATACCTAAATACTCATCATAAAACATTTCTGAAAAATGTATGGTGTACAGCAAATTAAAGACAAACATCTTGTGAATCCAGCCAATATTTCCGATTTTTTAAGTGTTTTACAGCGAAAACACAATATAGCATTATATTAGCTTACTACAATAGCCTACCACACTACCGCATTCATTCATCAAGGCACGTTAGCGATAGCAATAGGCACATTAGCGATAGCGAATAAACCAGCAAAAGATATATAATTTTTGACTAACCTTGATAAGCTTCATCAGATGACAGTCCTATAACATCAGGTTATACATACACTTATGTTTTGTTCGAAAATGTGCATATTTAGAGCTGAAATCAGTGGTTATACATTGTGCTAACGTAGCCACTTTTTCCCACAACATCCGGATATTTTTCTGACACTTTTTCTGACACACATATTCTGACCAAATAACTATTCATAAACATAACTAAAAAATACATGTTGTATAGGAAATGATAGATACACTAGTTCTTAATGCAATCGCCGTGTTAGAATTCTAAAAATAACTTCATTACGACATCCAGCTTAGGTATAGCGAGAGAGTGCCCAAACTCTGGGCGCAAACGACTAGTTCACATGTACGACAGATATATGAAAAAACATCATAAAATGGGTCCTACTTTTGCTGATCTTCCATCAGAATGTTGTACAAGGGGTCCTTTGTCCAGAACAATCGTTGTTTGGTTTTAGAACGGCCTTTTTCCCTCTCGATTTAGCAAGCACACTTGCCAAGTGGCGCGAATCTCTCCATCGTCAACAAACTCAGAGAACGGAACACGGCAAAACTCCCGAAAAAATTTCAATAATCTGATTAAACTACATTGAAAAAACATACTTTACGATGATATTGTCACATGTATCAAATAAAATCAAAGCCGGAAATATCAGAAGGCAAATCCAGGTCCCTTCTCGCACTCTCCAGAAAACAGGAAACTGGTGACATGCCAAGAGCTATTATTCGAGCCCAGATCAAGTTACACACTCAATTTCTTCTCTCACTGCTTGTCGACATCTAGTGGAAGACGTATGAAGTGCATCTAAACTAATAAATATCAAGGACTTTAATAGGCAGCCCCTAGAACAGTGCATCGATTTCAGATCTTCCACTTCCTGTCAGGAAGTTTGCTGCAAAAGGAGTTCTGTTTTACTCATAGATATAATTCAAACGGTTTTAGAAACTAGAGAGTGTTTTCTATCCAATAGTAATAATAATATGCATATTGTACGAGCAAGAATTGAGTACGAGGCCGTTTAAATTGGGCACGATTTTCCCCCAAAGTGAAAACAGCGCCCTCTGTCCTCAACAGGTTTTAACCTAGTCCTTAACGATTACAAGCATACCCATAACATGATGCAGCAACCACTATGCTTCAAAATACGGAGAGTGGTACTCAGTAAGGTTTTGTATTGTGTATATATAAATATATACACAGTTGAAGTCGGAAGTTTACATACACCTTAGCCAAATACATTTAAACTCACTTTTTCACAATTCCTGACATTTAATCGTAGTAAGAAATCCCTGTCTTAGGTGAGTCAGGATCACCACTTTGTTTTAAGAATGTGAAATGTCATAATAATAGTAGAGAGAATGATTTATTTCCGCTTTTATTTATTTCATCACATTCCCAGTGGGTCAGGAGTTTACATACACTCAATTAGTATTTGGTAGCATTGCATTTAAATTGTTTAACTTGGGTCAAACATTTCGGGTAGCCTTCCAGAAGCTTCCACAATAAGTTAGGTGAATTTTGTCCCATTCCTTCTGACAGAGCTTGTGTAACTGAGTCAGATTTGTAGGCCTCCTTGCTCGCACATGCTTTTTCAGTTCTTGCCACAAATTTTCTATAGGATTGAGGTCAGGGCTTTGTGATGGCCACTCCAATACCTTGACTTTGTTGTCCTTAAGCCATTTTGCCACAACTTTGGAAGTATGCTTGGGGTCATTGTCAATTTGGAAGACACATTTGTGACCAAGCTTTAACTTCCTGACTGATGTCTTGAGATATATAGATATATATAGATATATCCACATCATTTTCTTTCCTCATGATGCCATCTATTTTGTGAGGTGCACCAGTCCCTCCTACAGCAAAGCACCCCACAACATGATGCTGCCACCCCCGTGCTTCACAGTTGGGATGGTGTTATTCGGCTTGCAAGTGTAACGGATGTGAAATGGCTAGCTAGTTAGCGGTGGTGCGCGCTAATAGCCTTTCAATCGGTTACGTCACTTGCTCTGAGACGTTGAAGTAGTGGTTCCCCTTGCTCTGCAAAGGCCGTGGCTTTTGTGGAGCGATGGGTAACGATGCTTCGTGGGTGACTGTTGTTGATGTGTGCAGAAGGTCCCTGGTTCGCCCCCGGGTCGGGGCAAGGGGACGGACTAAAGTTATACTGTTACATCGATGCTGTTGACCCGGATCACTGGTTGCTGCGGAAAAGGAGGAGGTTAAAGGGGGGTGAGTGTAACGGATATGAAATGGCTAGCTAGTTAGCGGTGGTGCGCGCTAATAGCCTTTCAATCGGTTACGTCACTTGCTCTGAGACCTTGAAGTAGTTCCCCTTGCTCTGCAAGGACCGCGGCTTTTGTGGAGCGATGGGTAATGATGCTTCGTGGGTGACTGTTGTTGATGTGTGCAGTGGGTCCCTGGTTCGCGCCCGGGTCAGGGCGAGGGGACGGTCTGAAGTTGAAACTGTTACACAAGCCTCACCCTTTTTCCTCCAAACATAACGATGGTCATTATGGCCAAACAGTTCTATTTTTGTTTCATCAGACCAGAGGACATTCTTCCAAAAAGTATGATCTTTGTCCCCATGTGCAGTTGCAAACCGTAGTCTGGCTTTTTATTGCGGTTTTGGAGCAGTGGCTTCTTCCTTGCTGAGCGGCCTTTCAGGTTATGTTGATATAGGACTCGTTTTATTGTGGTTATAGATCTTTTTGTACCTGTTACCGCCAGCATCTTCATAAGGTCCTTTGATGTTGTTCTGGGATTGATTTGCACTTTTCACACCAAGTACATGAATCTCTAGGAGACAGAACGCGTCTCCTTCCTGAGCGGTATGACGGCTGCGTGGTCCCATGGTGTTTATACTTGCATACTATTGTTTGTACAGATGAACCTGGTACCTTCAGGCATTTGGAAATTGCTCCCAAGGATGAAACAAACTTGTGGAGGTCTTGGCTGATTTCTTTTGATTTTCCCATGATGTCAAGCAAAGAGGCAATGAGTTTGAAGGTAGGCCTTGAAATACATCCACAGGTACACCTCCAATTGACTCAAATGATGTCAATTAGCCTAACAGAAGCTTCTAAAGCCATGACATCATTTTCTGGAATTTTCCAAGCTGTTTAAAGGCACAGTCAATTTAGTGTATGTAAACTTCTGACCCACTGGGATTGTGATACAGTGAATTATAAGTTAAATAATGTAAACAATTGTTGGAAAAATTACTTGTGTCATGCACAAAGTAGAATGTCCTAACCGACTTGCCAAAACCATAGTTTGTTAATTAACAAGAAATTTGTGAAGTGGTTGAAAATAGAGTTTTAATGACTCCAACCTAAGTGTATGTAAACTTCCGACTTCAACTGTATATGGTATATGGGGGATTGAAAATTATGCAGACAATTACATTGATGGACGCTACAATCTATCTACATACTATATTAAAGCTGATCTACCCCCTAAAATACAAATAAAATTAAGAAAACAGGAATAAAAAGTGACCAGTGTTCAATGGTTATGTACATAGGTCAACAGTCTCTAAGGTGCATATTTAGCTTATTCAATTGTTTTAATGTTCATTTTCCAACTGAATAATGTTGTACTTTTAATTACACCTTACAATAAATGTTTTATTTATCACCTTAGTGCAAAATGCCACTGGTGCACAGTTATCAATATCTTTACAATTGCCACAACTACTTAGTGAATGGCCTGTAACTGGCTTAGGGGATGCCTTGTTCAATTTAGTTAACCTGTATGTGGCTAATTACGAGCTAAACTACTTCTATGCTTGCTTCGAGGCAATAACACTGAAATATGCATGAGAGCACCAGCTGTTCTGGAAGACTGTGTGATCACACTCTCCGCAGCCAATGTGAGTAAGACCTTTAAACAGGCAACATTCACAAGGACGCAGGGCCAGACGGATTACCAGGACATGTACTGCGAGCATGCGCTGACCAACTGGCAAGTGTCTTCACTGACATTTTCAACCTCTCCCTGTCCGAGTCTGTAATACCAACATGTTTTAAGCAGACCACCATAGTCCCTGTGCCCAAGAACACTAAGGTAACCTGCCTAAACGACTACCGACCCGTAGCACTAACGTCTGCAGCCATTTCTGCCCTCCGAGTTCATAGTCGCTATTTAAATAGACCCATTTAATTTTGTCTAGCTTGCCATTCCAAATAAAGTGGAATATTTTTACCTCATATAATTTAGAAAAAAATGGTTAGGTGTAGGCGGGGCCAGAAGTAAATATGTAAACTGGGATATGACTTTTTTCCACAAATAGACAGATATTGAAAATGTACTTTCTGTTAAAATGTATTGTAGTGAGATCATTTTTTCTTCGGGATATGAATACTGTGTATGTCCACTTCACTGTCAGACCATTTTATTGGTAAACTTGTCAGATGCTGGGTGTAGCTGGTGCATGGAAGTCAGGCGCAGGAGAGCAGAGAAGAGAGGACAAAGCACTTTACTGAGGCAATTCACTAAAACAGAATGCAACCGCGTCACAAAAACAATATAAATATAAACATATATGTATATATGTGTGTGTGTGTGTGTTTTGTGCTTGGGAAGGGGTTGTCTTCTTCAACAGGTTGCTGGATTGGCTGGCCTCTTTCCAGGAGCAGCAGGAGGCCTTGGACTCTGTGCCCAGCCTCATCGGTCATGGGATCAACAGAGACAACATGGATGCTGCCCTCCAGGCCCTCTCTCTGGGCATAGAAGAGTACAAGCCTCCACTCGGTTGCCTGGAGCGGTTCTTCAATGATGGCAAGGCTCCTGATCCCGGCCATCTCCCAAACCATCTGAGTGTCCTTCCAGACTGGACCCTGCTGCCGTTGATGAAGGGGACACTTCCCTCCTACATGATATACATTAAGCTGCTGAGGCCAGTGATACAGGCTATCCAAGTGGAAGATCTCAGCTTCCCCAGTGGGAGCACCACCTCTCGGCCCATACGGCAGGTATTCTACGGGCTGCTGCTGGGTGAGAGCAGGGAAGTGGAGGAGTATGACAGGGAAGGCAAGAACCTGACCAGCAGCAAGGTTGAAGCCGTCCTGCCCAGTGCTGCACGACAGCTGCAGCTAGACACACTGGATAAGGTATATATATATACATGTGATGTAGTATACAGTATATCAGGTGTGTATACATGTGGTATAGTATACAGTATATCAGGTATGTATACATGTGATGTAGTATACAGTATAACATAAACATACTGCTGTTGATTCTGAAATTAATTCTCATTCTCTTGTTCTGTTTCTTAGGCTCCACATTCAGTGCGGCTTGAGGTGTTTTTGGAGACCCTTGATGTGTCCCAGTCCACTTTGAATGGTCTCCCACCTCATCTGGGACTTCCTGTGGCTGTTACCTACTACTGGCTGAGGCACGCCCATCCCCGACCAGACCATCCTTTCCTGCAGGCCCTGCTACTAGGACTGGTGTACGGAGAGCTCTGCAGACAGAGGAAGAGCCATAGAGGTATGGACCAGAATATGAATGAAAACACACACACAGGCACACAACTAAGAATGTATAAATAAAGTGTGTGAAGAATGTATAAATAAAGAGAGTGACTCCTCTCTTTTTTGTGTATCGGGGTTTATAGAGGAGGGACCAGTGTTTGAGAGGTTGAGAGGGCTGATTCAGAGAGGTGCTAGGAGTCCAGACCTGGGTGTGGCCCACGCCTTTAGCCAATGGCAGTGCTGCGTGAGGGATGGCCTTGACCTGAACCAACTGCTGTGCTTCCCTCTACCTGAGCCTCAGTGTGCCTGGTAAGGTGTCACTTCCTGAATCAACCCTAACCTCTAACCTCTAGAGTAGACCAGTGGTATTCCTTTACATTGTTTTCTATCCCAGCAGCAACACAGCTAATTCAACCCTCTGTTGTTTCCCTGTTGGAGTCTAGGCTGTACAAGGGAACTCTGGTGCACCAGCTTGTGGCCAAACTGAGAGGGGGGGTGACCCCGGATTCTCTCCTGATGGAAGACCCTTCCTCTGGGCAGCTGTACAGAGCCATGCTGGAAGCCATACTCAACTCCCAGGAAGCTGAGACCACTGGACAACCTGACGGCCCCTCTGCAGATTCTGGCGCTGGATGATGAAGATTTTGATGATGATGATGATGGAGTAGGCTGTAATGAAGTCCCAATGTCCCGCCACAAGAGGAAGGAAAGATTAAATAAAGCACTGTTGACCACTATATAGGGACCACTAAACAACTGTTGAGTTAAATACTGTTTTCTGTGACATTTTAGTGACAGAGTGCATAGGTAGGAAGGCCCCCCTTGCATACACCCACACACACACTTATGAAGAAGTTTCACTTTCACTCACACATGGAGCATAAAGAACATTGATAAGAGAATTGACATTGTTTAAAGAAAATAAGAAAAATGAGAATAAATTATTTGTGACTATGGTTTATTGAAATGAAAATTAAAGGTTGAATACAGTTGAAGTTGGAAGTTTACATACACCTTAGCCAAATACATTTAAACTCAGTTTTTCACAATTCCTGACATTTAATCCTAGTAAAAATGTCCTGTCTTTGGTCAGTTAGGATCACCACTTCATTTTAAGAATGTGAAATGTCAGAATAATAGTAGAGAGAATGATTTATTTCAGCTTTTATTTCTTTCATCACATTCCCAGTGGGACAGAAGTTTACATACACTCAATTAGTATTTGGTAGTATTGCCTTTAAATTGTTAAAATTGGGTCAAACGTTTCGGGTAGCCTTCCACAAGTTTCCACAATACGTTGGGTGAATTTTGGCCCATTCCTCCTGACAGAGCTGGTGTAACTGAGTCAGGTTTGTAGGTCTTCTTGCTCGCACATGCGTTTTCAGTTCTGCCCACACATTTTCTAAAGGATTGAGGTCAGGGCTTTGTGATGGCCACTCCAATACCTTGACTTTGTTGTCCTTAAGCCATTTTGCCACAACTTTGGAAGTATGCTTGGGGTCATTGTCCAGTTGGAAGACCCATTTGCTGTCACGTTCTGACCTTAGTTCCTTTTTTATGTCTTTATTTTAGTTTGGTCAGGGTGTGAGTTGGGGTGGGCATTCTATGTTGTTTTTCTATGTTTTGTTCTGTGGGTTATATTTCTATGTGTTTGGCCTGGTGTGGTTCCCAATCAGAGGCAGCTGTTTATCGTTGTCTCTGATTGGGAGCCATATTTAGGTAGCCTGTTTTTCATTGTGTGTTGTGGGTGATTGTTTCCTGTTTCCTGTGTTAGTATCATACGGTACTGTTTCGGTTTTCATTTATTCTCTTGTTATTTTGTATTCATTCTCGATTAAATTATATTATGGATACGTACCACGCTGCATTTTGGTCCTCCTCTCCTTCCACCAACGAAAGCCGTTACATTTGCGACCAAGCTTTAACTTCCTGAGTGATGTCTTGAGATGTTGCTTCAATATATCCACATAATTTTCTTTCCTTATGATGCCATTTATTTTGTGAAGTGCACCAGTCCCACCTGCAGCAAAGCACCCCCAGAACATGATGCTGCCACCCCCGTGCTTCAAGGTTGGGATGGTGTTCTTCGGCTTGCAAGCCGCCCCCTTTTTCCTCCAAACATAAGGTTGGTCATTATGGCCAAACAGTTCTATTTTTGTTTCGTCAGACCAAAAAGTACAGTCTTTGTCCCCATGTGGAGTTACAAACCGTAGTCTGGCTTTTTTATGGCAGTTTTGGAGCAGTGACTTCTTCCTGCTGAGCGGCCTTTCAGGTTATGTCGATATAAGACTTGTTTTTCTGTGGATATAGATACTTTTGTACCTGTTTCCTCCAGCATCTTCACAAGGTCCTTCGCTGTTGTTCTGGGATTGATTTGCACTTTTCTCACACCAAAGTACGTTCATCTCTAGGAGACGGAACGCGTCTCCTTCCTGAGCAGTATGACGGCTGCGTGGAATTGATCCAGATCTCCGGATGGAACTGAAATTCGAGCTCGGATCTGATCCACGTGTCTCCTTAGTCTTTGTCCACTTCCAATAATCACAGTATAAGATACTGGTCCTGAGCAATCCTCAATGGTAGCTGGAATCCATTTAGGACCAAACCCATAGTTTCTTGTATAGACATCATCTCCAGGTGAGAAACTTCGGAGTTTGGCTCGGGTGTCATGATTACATTTTTGATTCCATTGCTTTTGTTGTATTTTCATTTTCAGGTCTGGTCTGATGAGATCCAAGGTTGACCTTAACCTCCTTGACATCAACATTTCTGCAGGTGACAACCCAGTTGTAGCTTGAGGAGTAATCCTGTAGCTAAACAGGAATCGTGACACCTTTGTTTCAATGCTGGGCCCTTGCATCTTCCTCATCCCCTCCTTCAAGGTCTGAACTGCACGTTCTGCTAATCCGTTTGAAGATGGGTGAAAAGGGGCCGACGTTACATGCTGAATTCCATTTTGTTTCATGAAACTTGTGAATTCAGTGCTTGTAAAACAAGTAACATTGTCACTAACCAACATTTGAGGCAATCCCATAACACTGAAGCTTTGTCTCAACTTCTCAATCGTAGCGTACGATGTTGACGTGTTCATGGGGTAAACATCCATCCACTTTGAATGAGAGTCAATCAACACCAGGAACATTTTCCCTAGGAAAGTTCCAGCGTAGTCCACATGTAGTCGTGTCCATGGTTTTTCTGGCCATTCCCATGGATGTAATGGCGCGGTGGGGGGGTGACTTCCTGTTACTCTGACAATCTGCACACCGGCTAACCTCATTTTCCACATCGTGGTCCATCTTTGGCCACCAGACATATGTCGTGTCTTTGGCTATGCCAGATTAATTTCTATGACATGCTATTCTATAAAATAATTTCTCCGTAATTAATATCACCTGATTGAACTAATCATGTAAATGTAATTAACTAGAGAGGGACACCACGAAATAATATTTATAGAGCTGTTATCTTCCGAATAAACTCTTAAAGATTTAGTAATATTTTTCGTCAATAGCAGTCAACGTCAATCGTCATCTTACTTCAGTCTCATATTCTGAAAGTTGTAAATCCTTGGTTATCTGCAAGAATCCTGGCTAACAAGTTGAATCAGCAATACAAAATTGGGTTTAATTATTTATTTACTAAATACCTAACTAATCACACAGAATCACACATACACAATTAAATCATAACTTGATTACAAATAGCCGTCATAAAGGAAAACGTCCATAGCGGGCGGAATAGATTTGACAGCTGGTTACACAAAGGGAAGGGGCTGAGTTTTGGTGAATGAGCGGGAGACTGGAACAGAGGCGAAGCTGTGCTATCGTAAATACAGTATCTTATGCATTCTAAATTACCGCCCATTTGGAAAAGGAAAATGCAATAAATATTTACTCTGAGCTGCGCTTCAGTAGGTTGGTGGTAGATGGAAGACCGTGTCGCCAACCCGAGTCCTCTGTCCTTTGAAGAATGTCTCTGGTGGTCACGGGATAAGTTGTAGTAACGTCGTTGTGTAGTAGACGGGATACTCTGACTGTCCTTCCTAACCTGCGTTTGTAGCAGCTGTTGCTAACTCAACGGCTAGGAGGTATCACTTCTGTAGTGAATACGAGTTCAAAGTTCATACCATTTACAACCAAAGTCCATGCTGATGTTGGCTTAGTTCTGTAGTTATTATCTGAACCATTCTGACATCGGATCGTCACCCTAATGTACCCGGAACAGAAGGTTATAATTTTGTCAATGGCTTTATATAGTGGAGGGAGAGGGGTGTGTCTGAAAAGTTTATAACCCATGTCTCTTCACAGGGGCGGGCCCCTGGTTGAGCAGAAGCCCAAACTTATGAAAACCCAAATCTCTCATTTGGAAGCTAAAATTACATTTCATCTCTTCACAAATAATTTCATATTCAAACATTTGAATTAAACAACAATTCCATGTGAATCCAATACCTCTGATGTTTAGACTTTCCACAGTAGAGTTTATGTCTTTCTATCATTGATGAGAATGTGTCGGAGGGCAACCGAACTGACATAATATACCTTAAGTACCACCGCATATGTTCAGTTGGTCGGATTACCAGAATATAGTTCATTTCCCCCCAACTTCTGATGTTCCCAGAATCTCTATGTTAACCAAGGGGTTTTCTTATGTCACATCAGTAGGGAAGAGGAACGGGGGAGGGGGGAAAGAGGTATTTATGACTGTCATAAACCTACCCCCAGGCCAACGTCATGACACATATGACCTCGCTAGGCCTTTCATTCTCGACATACCTGGATGCGACTGATGCAACAACTTCAGTAGCAACCCCTGCCCTTGTGGTGGGATAACTACTCTTGAACCCCACAGAACACATCCATCTCGAACACTCAATGCCAAGCGGCGAGTGTAGTAAGGCATGATCTGAGGCTCGGTCACAGTAGGCCATCCTCTCAGGATAAATCCATGCACTTGTGATAGCGTCACATCCTATGAAGTCCATTGCCTGATTTGTGCCGTGTTCACTGGTGCATCATCCAACACATCGATCATCAAAACCTGGTCATTTTCTTCTTCCTGAATGATGATTTGTGGAACGGGCAGCCTACTCAGAGCATCAGCATTCCCATGGTATCTACCTGGTTTGTAAATTATTCTGTACTCGTAGGCCCTGAGCCACACAGCCCAACGTTGAACTCTTGGAGAGACCATTTGTGGTACTGGCTTTTGTTCATGGAGCAGAGAGATCAGAGGCTTATGATCCGTCACAATAGTGAATGTTCTCCCTTACAAGTACTTGTGGAATCTCTGTATTCCGAATATGACAGCCAGTCCTTCCTTGTCCAGCTGAGAGTACTTTTTCTCCGCTGGCGACAACGTTCTTGACATGAACCCGATAGGTTTCTCTGCACCATTCTCCATCCGGTGGGATAGCACCGCCCCCACACCATACGATGAGGCATCACACGATAAGATGAGATCTCTGTCTGCTGAGTAGTGCACTAGCACTTAAGCTGATTGCAGTAAGACCTTTGACTTTGCAAAAGCTTCTTCCTGTCTTTCTGACCATTTCCAGGCCTCCTCCTTCCTTAGCAGTTGATGTAGAGGAGCTAAGAGGGTAGAGAGGTTCGGAAGGAAGCGATTATAATAGTTCAGTAAGCCTAGATAGGCTTTCAGCTCTGTAACGTTTGTCAGAGCTGGAGCTTCCACAACGGCCCTCACTTTAGCTTTGACAGTGTGTAACCCCTTGGCATCCACCTTGTGACCCAGGTACTGCACTTCATCAGCTAACAGTGTACACTTGCTCCTCTTCAGCCGGAGACCGGCGTCCTCCATCCTCCTCAAAACTTCACCTAAGTTTCGGAGATGTTCCTCCTTCGTGACTCCCGTGACAAGAATGTCGTCGAGGTAAACAGCTACCTTGGGTATCCCCTGCAGAATTCCCTCCATAGTTCTTTGGAAGCTGGTGCAGAAGACACCCCGAAAGGTAAACGTTTATAGGTAAACATCCCTCTGTGGGTGTTTATGGTCAGGTACTTCAGTGAAGCTTTATCCATTAGCACTTGCTGATATGCGTGACTCATGTCCAGTTTTGTAAACTGTTGCCCTCCGGTTAAGGTTGAAAGCAAATCCTCCACTTTGGGTATTGGGTACTGCTCCAGAGAATAAACTCTATTTACAGTCAGCTTATAGTCACCGCATAATCTGATTGAACCATCTGGTTTTAGTATGGGAACAACTGGTGCTGCCCACTCAGAAAACTTGACAGGTACAATTATATCCTCTGCTAAGAGTCTGTCAATTTCCACATCCACTTTATGCTTCATGGCATATGGAACTGATCTTGGCCTATAGAATCTGGAAGTAGCATCAGCAGCAACATGAATGGTAGCTTGGACCCCTTTTAATGTCCCTAGCTCTTCTTTGAAAACACACTCATGCTTTGAAAGCACCTGCTGTAGTGTCAATGTCTCTGTGGTGACATGTTTGATTTCATCCCAGTTCAAATTTATTTCCTTCAACCACCCTCTCCCTAGTAAACTGGGGCCAGTACCTTCCACTACTAAGAGAGGCAGACTTTTCTTTTATCCATGATATTCCACTTGAACATCAGCAACTCCAATCACAGTGATCTTCTCCCCTGTGTACGTTTTGAGTTTAATGGGGGTGTCTCTCAGTTTAGGCACTTCAACGGTTTTCCACTTCGTATAGAATTGGGACCTGTTCATCAGTGTGACACTACATCCTGTGTCTAGTTCAAACGGTACCTGCAATCCATTTATTCCCATTTCCACAATGAAAGGCTTCACCTTCTTCATATTCGCCCCCTGTACACTGTACATTGAGAATGCTTGCTCTGCGTCTGCGCACTCACTTTCACTTTCTTTCACTTGATTAGAGCGGTAGCTAGAGCTTCTGGAGGTATTCGGTTTTCTGTCCGTCCTCTTTTCTGCAGCCCGTGGCTTTTTTTATTGCGGCACGCCCTCGCAATGTGGCCTATTATCCCACATGCATAACACTTTTCGTGTTTGAATTTACAGTCAAACGCTGCGTGTTTGCCTTTGCAACGATAACAGTCTCTATTGGCTGCTGCATCACGGCTTTCTGTTCTTTGAAATTCTACGCGCTCAGCGCTGCTCTCTTTTATTGTATGGCACGCAGTTGCGCACCTTGCCTGCAAATCCAGTGCATTTCTATTTGCGGACTCCATGGCCTGGGACAGTTTGAGTGCATTCTCAAACGTGAGATTAGGCTCTGATAACAATCGTATTTGTATCCTGTCATCATTAATCCCACACACCAGCCGATCGCGTAGCATTTGCGATAATGTATTCCCATAGTTACAGTCCAATGCTAGTTTTCTCAACTCAGCCACATATTCCCCCACTGATTCTGTAGGTTTTCTCTTGCGTGAATCAAACTTGAATCTTTGTACTATCTCACTGGGTTTGGGGTTGAAGTGATTTTTTAATAGCTCGACTAAATCTATGAATGACTTTTCTCCTGGTTTATCTGGGCTCAACAGGTTTCTCATTAAGCTGTACGTCTGTGCACCGACAATGCTTATGAGTATGGATTTCTGTATAGTGGCATCAGTTATTTCATTAGCAGCAAAGAAATGTTCCATTATTTCACAGTACTCCTCCCATTCCTGATTTTTAGGATCAAATGGTGGTAGCGAGCCTATTGTTGCCAAAGCCATCTTTTCCGATTCTTTCTCCCCTCACACAGTCAATAATTCGTCCTATCCATTTCCAGGGAATCAATCCTTCAGAATCTTCCACCGCTCACTTGAGTCTCACCTCCCGCGTCGCACGCCAAACACTCCGTTTAAACCTCTAATTCCTCCCAATCCCGGATCCGGGAGCACCCCCATCAGTAAAAAAAGCTGACTAGCATAGCCTAGCATAGCGTCACAAGTAAATACTAGCATCTAAATATCATTAAATCACAAGTCCAAGACACCAGATGAAAGATACACATCTTGTGAATCCAGCCATCATTTCTGATTTTTAAAATGTTTTACAGGGAAGACACAATATGTAAATCTATTAGCTAACCACGTTAGCAAAAGACACCACTTTTTTTACTCCACCATTTTTTTCCTGTATAGGTAGCTATCACAAATTCGACCAAATAAAGATATAAATAGCCCCCTAACCAAGAAACAACTTCATCAGATGACAGTCTGATAACATATTTATTGTATAGCATATGTTTTGTTAGAAAAATTTGCATATTTCAGGTATAAATCATAGTTTACCATTGCAGCCACCATCACAACTCTCACCAAAGCGACTAAAATAACTACAGAGAGCAGCGTGAATTACCTAAATACTCATCATAAAACATTTCTGAAAAATACACAGTGTACAGCAAATGAAAGACAAAGATCTTGTGAATCCAGCCAATATTTCAGATTTTTTAAGTGTTTTACAGCGAAAACACAATATAGCATTATATTAGCTTACCACAATAGCAAACCACACAACAGCATTGATTCAAGCCAAAAATAGTGATAACGTATAACCCAGCAAAAGATATACATTTTTTCACTGACCTGCTCAGAATTCTTCAGATGACAGTCCTATAACATCATATTACACAATACATATAGAGTTTGTTCGAAAATGTGCATATTTAGCGGCACAAATCGTGGTTATACAATGAGAAAAGTAGCCAAGCTGCCAACAAAATGTCGGGAGAAATCTTGGGAGAGGCACCTATTCTAATCGATAACTAATCATAAACTTGACTAAAAAATACAGGTTGGACAGCAAATGAAAGATACATTAGTTCTTAATGCAATCGCTGTGTTAGATTTTTTAAATTAACGTTACTACGACATACAGCGTGCGTTAAAGCGAGACCGCACGGAAATTAATGGCGGATTATGCATTTTACATTTTTCAACAGAACAACGAATTAACAGCATAAATAGTTCTTACTTTTTGATGAACTCCCATCAGAATCTTGGGAAAGGTGTCCTTTGTCCAAAAGAATCGTTGCTCGGTTGTAGAATGTAGTCTTCAACGTTGCAATTAGCAGTAAACATTAGCCATGTGGGCCAGACATCACCAACTCCCTAGAACGCAACACTAATAAATATCCGAAAATCGCAATATACTGACATAAACTGATATAACTCGGTTTAAAATAACAACATTATGATGTCTTTAACAGCTATATCGAATAAAAACAGAGCCGGATATATCTAAGAGCTATAACCGGAGCTTTCTACTACGACATGCCAAGGTCCTTCCTGCGTCAGAGCGTAGTGAACAAAGACAGGACCCCTCGTTCCCAAGCTATTTATAACCTCTCAGATCTGCCTAGAGACTCCATTTCAAATCTCACTATTCGCTGACATCCAGGGGAAGGCGTATGCAGTGCATCTCAACCAATAGAAGACAGGCAATTAATAAACTGACCTGGAAACAGCTTGCAGAATTCTGCATTCTCACATCCTCATAGGAAAAATGCTCTAACTCGAGTTCTGTTTTACTCAGATATAATTCAAACGGTTTTAGAAACTAGAGAGTGTTTTCTATCCAATAGTAATAATAATATGCATATTGTACGAGCAAGAATTGAGTACGAGGCAGTTTAATTTGGGAACGAAATTATTACAAAGTGCAAATAGCACCCCCTATTGAGAAGAAGTTTTAACTTCGTGGCAAAAAAATCCAACGCAGTTCTCCATAGTTATCCTCATCGCCAAATATGTAGTATCCTTAAAGGCTTCTTATAATTACGACTCATGAGACTTAAGTACGGTTTAGTATTTAATTGTAACTTAGATTACATTATCTTATGCACCTGGCTTAAACTACCTGAAGCTTTCTTAATCATAGTTAAATAGGCAGACATAGGAAATAGCTACGGATAGCGGGAAGCAAATCTATTGGTAAACATAAATATACCAGGTTACTACAGTATCCCACACCACCACCATGGTATCCCACACCACCACAATGGTATCCCACACCACCACCATGGTATCCCACACCACCACGGTAGCCCACACCACCACCACCACCATGGTATCACACACCACCACCACGGTAGCCCACACCACCACCCTTGGTAGCCCACACCACCAACATGGTAGCCCACACCACCAACATGGTAGCCCACACCACCACCATGGTATCCCACACCACCACCACGGTATCCCACACCCCCACCACCACCATGGTAGCCCACACCACCACCAAGGTAGCCCACACCACACCACCACCACGGTAGTCCACACCACCACCACCACCACGGTAGCCCACACCACCACCACCAACACGGTAGCCCACACCACCACCAAGGTAGCCCACACCACCATGGTAGCCCACACAACCACCACACCACGGTAGCCCACACCACCACCACCACGGTAGCCCACACCACCATCACCACGGTAGCCCACACCACCACCACCATGGTATCCCACACCACCACCACCCCCACCACCCCCCCCCACGGTAGCCCACACCACCACCACCACCACGGTAGCCCACACCACCACCACCGCCATGGTATCCCACACCACCACCAACCACCACCATGGTAGCCCACACCACCACCACCATGGTAGCCCACACCACCCACCACCACCATGGTAGCCCACACCCCACCACCACCATGGTAGCCCACACACCCCACCACCACCATGTAGCCCACACCGCCACCACCATGGTAGCCCAAACCACCACCACCACCATGGTAGCCCACACCACCACCACCACCATGGTAGCCCACACCACCACCACCACCATGGTATAAAACACCGCCACCACCACCATGGTAGCCCACATCACCACCACCACATGGTAGCCCACACCACCACCACCACGGTAGCCAACACCACACCACCACCACCACCACCACCACGGTAGCCCACACCACCACCACCACCACCACCACGGTAGCCCACACCACCACCACCACCATGGTATAAAACACCACCACCACCACCATGGTAGCCCACACCACCACCACCACCACGGTAGCCCACACCACCACCACCACGGTAGCCCACACCACCACCACCACCACGGTAGCCCACACCACCACCACCACCACGGTAGCCCACACCACCACCACACCACGGTAGCCCACCCACCACCACCACCACGGTAGCCCACACCACCACCACACCACCACCACGGTAGCCCACACCACCACCACCACGGTAGCCCACACCACCACCACCACGGTAGCCCACACCACCACCACCACCAAGGTAGCCCACACCACCATGGTAGCCCACACCACCACCACCACGGTAGCCCACACCACCACCACGGTAGCCCAAACCACCATCACCACGGTAGCCCACACCACCACCACCACGGTATCCCACACCACCACCACCCCCACCACCACCACCACGGTAGCCCACACCACCACCACCACCATGGTAGCCCACACCACCACCACCACCACCATGGTAGCCCACACCACCACCACCATGGTAGCCCACACCACCACCACCACCATGGTAGCCCACACCACCACCACCACCACCATGGTAGCCCACACCACCACCACCATGGTAGCCCACACCACCACCACCACCATGGTAGCCCACACCACCACCACCACCATGGTAGCCCACACCACCACCACCACGGTAGCCAACACCACCACCACCACCACAGTAGCCCACACCACCACCACCATGGTAGCCCACATCACCACCACCACCACCATGGTATAAAACACCGCCACCACCACCATGGTAGCCCACATCACCACCACCACCATGGTAGCCCACACCACCACCACCACCACGGTAGCCAACACCACCACCACCACCACAGTAGCCCACACCACCACCACCACGGTAGCCCACACCACCACCACCACCACCACCACCACCACCACCACACCACGTAGCCCACACCACAACCACCACCATGGTATAAACACCACCACCACCACCATGGTAGCTCACACCACCACCACCACCATGGTATAAAACACCACCACCACCACCATGGTAGCCCACACCACCACCACCACCACGGTAGCCCACACCACCACCACCACCCGGTAGCCACACCACCACCACCACCACGGTAGCCCACACCACCACCACCACCACGGTAGCCCACACCACCACCACCACCACGGTAGCCCACACCACCACCACCACCACGGTAGCCCACACCACCACCACCCACCACCGGTAGCCCACACCACCACCACCACCACCACCACGGTAGCCCACACCACCACCACCACGGTAGCCCACACCACCACACCACGGTAGCCCCACACCACAACCACCACCAAGGTAGCCCACACCACCATGGTAGCCCACACCACCACCACCACGGTAGCCCACACCACCACCACGGTAGCCCAAACCACCATCACCACGGTAGCCCACACCACCACCACCACGGTATCCCACACCACCACCACCCCCCACCACCACCACCACGGTAGCCACACCCACCACCACCACCATGGTAGCCCACACCACCACCACCACCACCATGGTAGCCCACACCACCACCACCATGGTAGCCCACACCACCACCACCACCATGGTAGCCCACACCACCACCACCACCACCATGGTAGCCCACACCACCCACCACCATGGTAGCCCACACCACCACCACCACCATGGTAGCCCACACCACCACCACCACCATGGTAGCCCACACCACCACCACCACGGTAGCCAACACCACCACCACCACCACAGTAGCCCACACCACCTCCACCATGGTAGCCCACATCACCACCACCACCACCATGGTATAAAACACCGCCACCACCACCATGGTAGCCCACATCACCACCACCACCATGGTAGCCCACACCACCACCACCACCACGGTAGCCAACACCACCACCACCACCACAGTAGCCCACACCACACCACCACGGTAGCCCACACCACCACCACCACCACCACCACACCACCACCACCACCACCACCACCACCACGGTAGCCCACACCACAACACCACCATGGTATAAAACACCACCACCACCACCATGGTAGCTCACATCACCACCACCACCACGGTAGCCCACACCACCCCACCACCATGGTAGCCCACACCACCACCACGGTAGCCCACAACACCACCACCACGGTAGCCCACACCACCACCACCACGGTAGCCCACACCACCACCACCAGGGTAGCCCACACCACCACCACCACCACGGTAGCCCACACCACCACCACCACGGTAGCCCACACCACCACCACCACGGTAGCCCACACCACCACCACCACGGTAGCCCACACCACCACCACCACGGTAGCCCACACCACCACCACCACCACGGTAGCCCACACCACCACCACGGTAGCCCACAACACCACCACCACGGTAGCCCACACCACCACCACCACCACGGTAGCCCACACCACCACCACCACCACCACGTTAGCCCACACCACCACCACCACCACGGTAGCCCACACCACCACCACACCACGGTAGCCCACATCACCACCACCACCACGGTAACCCACACCACCCTCAAATCACATTTTATTTGTCCTAATGCAACAGCTGTAGACCTTACTGTGAAATGCTTACTTACAAGCCCTTAACCAACAATACATTTCAATACATAGAGTAGAGATAATATTTATTAAATTATTAACTAAAGTAAAAAATTCATCAAAAAGTAACACAACAAAATTGCACAACAATAACGAGGCTATATACAGGAGGTTCCGGTACCGAGTCAATGTGCGGGGGTACAGGTTAGTCAAGGTCATTTTTATACGTAGGTCGGGTTAAAGTGACTATGCATAGATATTACGCAGAGAGTAGCAGCAGTGTAAAAAACAAACAAATAGTCAGGGTGGCCACTAAATACAGTCCTTTACCAACCAACCCAACCAGTTTATACAAATGTTGTGCAGTAGGTCATCCGTTAGAGATATGACGTATGGAAATTGAAACTTAAGGAAATGGAAACTCATCCATTGTTAAAGATGCTATAAATAGTCCTGTGACTGAAACTCTTCACTTGTGAAGACATCACATCCCAGACGGAGAACATCATGGGAATCCAGGGTTTGGCCAGATTTATAAAGGATCATGGAGAGATTTTAACAGATGATCACTTCAGACACAGCAGGTTGATAATAGATGGTAGTAGTATCTACCACTTTCTTTATTTTACCTCAGGTGGGGATCAGCAGCATGGAAGGGATTATGATGATTTTGAGGACCAGGTCTGCAAGTTCTTTAAGGCTCTGAGAGATTGTAGCATTGAACCTTATGTGGTTATAGATGGAGGATCCGACCACACCGATAAAAAGTTTGAAACTCTCCGACAACGATTTCAATCAAAGATCAACAATTTGTCTATGGGGCTTCAGGGGGACACAATAATACCAATCCTCGTCAAACAAGTCTTCAAACAGGTCCTCTCCAGCCTGAATGTGCCATTCGCACAGTGCATCTTTGAAGTAGACCAAGAAATAGCCTCCTTGGCTAAAAGGTGGAACTGTCCGGTCCTGTCCAATGACAGTGACTTTTATATTTTTGACATCCAGGCAGGATATCTGCCCTTCTTCCATTTTCAGTGGCAGAACGTGTCTGTGCAACGCGGGAGTTCTCAGAATTACATCCCCTGCAAGCGGTACACCACAACAAGCTTCTGCAGACAAGTCAACATCAACAGACAGCTTCTCCCAGTCTTCGCTGCCATCGCAGGAAACGACTATGTCAACTTGCGTGACATGGGCTTTCCCATTAGGTTGGACGACAATCAGAAGTCAAGTAAGTTTTAATAAATTATGTGTATAGTGAAATAAACAAAATACTCATATAATACTGTAGCGAACAACGGGGCACAGAAGCGAACCTTGGTAGCTGGCATGAAAGGCAACCATCCTATTCATCGTGCCAACAGGGTTAACACACTTGGTGGGAATTGTAACGTGGTTCATATATATTTTGATTTGATTTATTAGGATCCCCATTAGCCGATGCCAATGGAGACAGCTAGTCTTACTGGGGTCCCACACATAACAAAAAATACATTACAGACAAAAGACTTTACAATTTACATAAATAAATATAAAAATACATGTAGTGCGTGTGCATCTATCAGTTCCACATACATGTCAGTATATAAGATGGAAGGGATTTCAATGCACTCATGGCTGTGTATATTACTGTACGTTTGTTCTGGACCTGGGGACTGAAAAAGAGGGATGCTATTTTCACATATGATCATGTTTAGTGTAAGACTCAACATAGTAAAAGTCGGGGGCCTCCCGGGTGGCGCAGTGGTCTAGGGCACTGCATCGCAGTGCTAACTGCGCCACCAGAGTCTCTGGGTTCGCGCCCAGGCTCTGTCGCAGCCGGCCGCGACCGGGAGGTCCGTGGGGCGACGCACAATTGGGCTAGCGTCGTCCGGGTTAGGGTGGGTTTGGCCGGTAGGGATATCCTTGTCTCATCGCGCTCCAGCGACTCCTGTGGCGGGCCGGGCGCAGTGCGCGCTAACCAAGGGGGCCAGGTGCACGGTGTTTCCTCCGACACATTGGTGCGGCTGGCTTCCGGGTTGGAGGCGCGCTGTGTTAAAGAAGCAGTGCGGCTTGGTTGGGTTGTGCTTCGGAGGACGCATGGCTTTCGACCTTCGTCTCTCCCGAGCCCGTACGGGAGTTGTAGCGATGAGACAAGATAGTAATTACTAGTGATTGGATACCACGAAAATTGGGGAAAAAAGGGAAAAAAAGAAAAAAAAAAAAAAAAAAAAAGAAAAAAAAAAAAAAAAAAACATAGTAAAAGTCATTCAGTTAAACATGACATTACTACTACATTACAACATGACTCTAGTTAGTATTTATATCTGAAATCAGAAAACACACCACTGACATTCATTCTGTTTATCTGAGACAACTGGTCAAATGCAAGCAGCAACTCACAACAACATACCATATGAAATACCATACAGTTATAGTAGCTTTATTTTCATTTTGTAAACAAATACTACAAATACTACAAGCAAAGAAACAGAATGAAGTGTTTCCACCAGCTAAGTGTTAATTCAGAGATTAAAAGAGTACAAATTCCTTTTTAATATATTTATACAGGCTTAATATTACTGCCTGGCTGGAAGCCAAGCTCTTTTGACGGCTGAAACTGAATGGGACAGTCGGAGAGAGATAGAGAGAAGGAGAGGGAGAGGTTTTGTAGTTTACGTCAGCGTTTGTGTTCATACTCATGTGCGAGTGTGTGTGTGACTAGTTAACGTACAGCTGCATTGCAAAGGTTTCTGTCGTATCTCTTCCCCCAAACGAGTCTTGGTCCCTAAATGGTTTCCATGTCACACAGCCTGAAAATCCCAGTCATAAATCTGCAGATGTCACTTAATGCATTTCAAACAGTGATTATCAGCCCCCAAACCTCCATATTGGTAAACATGATCTTTATCTTTGTGTTAGTAGAGGACTCAATATAGAAGAAACATACCTTACGTTCCAAATGGCATCCTGTTCCCTACACTTTTGACCAGGGCCCATAGGGTGGTGCACTACTTTTGACCAGGATCTATAGGGTTGTGCACTACTTTTGACCAGGATCTATAGGCCTATACGGCCTATTTTCATGTCATCTGACCATAACACCGGTTCCAATCCAAGTGCCAATACTGTTTCTTAAACTCCAGGCGGTGCTATGGTCAGATCACATGAAAATAGAACACCAGTCATGAGTTTGGAGTAGAAAAATGCAGAAAAGTACCTCATACCTACGTTAAAATATGGTGGTGCATCTTTGAGGTTAAGGGGCTATTTTGCTACCACTGGTCCTGTGGCCCTTGTTAACTTCACTAGGGTAGGGGGCAGCATTCGGAATTTTGGATGAAAAGCGTGCCCAAATTAAACTGCCTGCTACTCAGGCCCAGAAGATAGGATATGCATATAATTAGTAGGATAGAAAACACTCCAAAGTTTCCAAAACTGTTAAAATAATGTCTGTGAGTATAACAGAACTGATATGGCGAAAGCCCGAGCAAAATCCAACCAGGAAGTACTATTATTTTGAAAGGCTATTTTTCCATTGAAAGCCTATCCACCATACAAAGACTTAGGACCCAGTTCACGAGCTCGTTGTCTTCCTCTACATGTGGTCAGTCTTTAGGCATTGTTTCAGGCTTTTATTCAGAAAAATTAGGGAGATACAGCCCTTTCAATCAGTGGAAATTTCCATTCATCAGCCATGCGCCCTGATCGGGAACGCACCTTTCTTGTTTCTCCTTTCCTATTGACAAAGCTTTTGTCCGGTTGAAATATTATTGATTATTTATGACAAAAACAACCGGAGGCTTGATTTTAAACATCGTTTGGCATGTTTCTACTAACTTATATTGTACTTTTTAAAAAACTTTTCGTCTGGAATTAGTGTACGCGCCTTAAGCATTCGGATTACTGGACAAAACGCGCGAACAAAAAGGAGGAATTTGGTCATAAAGAGGGACATTATCGAACAAAACTAACATTTATTGCCTAACATGGAGACCTGGGAGTGCCACCAGATGAAGATCATCAGGAGTAAGTGATTCATTTTAATGCTATTTCTGACTTTTGTGACACTCTCCTTGGCTGGAAAATGGCTGAATGGGTTTCTGTGGCTAGGTGCAGACCTAACATAATCGCAAAGTGTGCTTTCTCCTTAAAGCCTTTTTGAAATCTGACACAGAGGTTGCATTAAGGAGAAGTGTATCTTTATTCATATGTTTAACACTTGTATCGTTTATCAATGTTTATGATGAGTATTTCTGTAATTTGATGTGGCTCTGCACTTTCACCGGATGTTTGTTTGAGACAGTGCATTTCTGACCATAACGCGCCAATGTAAACTGAGATTTTTGGATATAAATATTAACTTTATCGAACAAAACATACATGTATTGTGTAACAGGAAGTCCTATGAGTGCCACCTGATGAAGATCATCAAAGGTGAGTGATAAATTGAATCTCTATTTCTGCTTTTTGTGACTCCTCTCTTTGGCTGGAAAAATGGCTGTATGGTTTTCTGTGACTAGGTGCTGACCTAACATAATCGCATGGTGTGCTTTCGCAGTAAAGCCTTTTTGAAATCGGACACTGTGGTTGGATTTACAAGAAGTTTATCTTTGAAATTGTGGATAATACTTGTATGTTTGAGGAATTTTAATTATGGGATTTCTGTTGTTTTGAATTTGGCGCCCTGCAATTTCACTGGCTGTTGTTGAGGTGGGACGCTACCGTCCCACTGGTACCAGAGAGGTTAAAAATCGGAAAAATCGTGCCCAAATTAAACTGCCTCGTACTCTATTCTAGATCGTACAATATGCATATTATTATTACTATTGGATAGAAAACACTCAAGTTTCTAAAACTGTTTGAATTATATCTGTGAGTAAAACAGAACTCATTTTGCAGCAAACTTCCAGACAGGAAGTGAAAAATCTGAAAACGATGCTCTGTTCCAGGGCCTGCCTATTCAATTGCCTAATATTTATCGATATGCATGCACTTCATACGCCTTCCACTAGATGTCAACAGGCAGTGGAAGGTGGAATGGGGTGTCTAGCTTGATCTGAGGTCGAACAAGAGCCTTTGGAGTGGGAGGTCAGGAATTTCCTTTGTCTACCAAGGCGCGAGGCGGAGCTCGACATTGGCTTCTGAAAAGCGTTCGGTATACACGGCTAATATCTCCGGCTCTGTTTTTATTTGATACATATTAGAAAAACATCATAAAGTAGGTTTTTTCAACCGAGTTTCATCAGTTTATTCAACGTTTATTGAGACTTTTGGAGTTTTCCGTTCTTTGCGTCGAGAGAAACTGGGAACGTCATCAACATTGGCTAGCATTGTGGCACGAATTCGACAGGAGAAAAGGACATTCTAAAACCAAACAACGATTTATCCTCGACCTAGGACTCCTTGTACAAGATTCTGTTGGAAGCTCAACAAAAGTAAGAACAATTTATGATGTTATTTCGTATTTCTGTGGAAAATGTTATTCCTATTCTCTGCCGTTTTGGCGGGCGCTGTCTTGCAATAACGCAAGCTGTTTGTTATGGGAAAGTTATTTTTAAAAATCTAACACAGCGTTTGCATTAAGAACCAGTGTATCTTTCATTTGCCATACAACAAGTATTTTTATGTAAAGTTTATGATGAGTTCTTTGGTCAGATTAGGTGAGTGTCCAAACTAGCTCCGGACATTCTGGTGAATCGATGCTACATATTCACAATGTATAACCACGGTTTGCAGCTCTAAATATGCACATTTTCGAACAAAACATAAGTGTATTGTATAACCTGATGTTATAAGACTGTCATCTGATGAAGTTGGTCAAGGTTAGTGATTAATTTTATATCTTTTGCTGGTTTTTGCGAATGCTATCTATGCGGTGAATAAATGCGGTTGTGTGTTTGGCTATTGGGGTAAGCTAATATAATGCTATATTGTGTTTTCGTTGTAAAACACTTAAAAAATCGGAAATATTGGCTGGATTCACAAAATGTTTATCTTTCATTTGCTGTACACCATGTATTTTTCATAAATGTTTTATGATGAGTATTTAGGTATTTCACGTTGCTCTCTGTAATTATTCTGGCTGCTTTGGTGATATTTTTGATGGTAGCTGCAATGTAAAACTATGATTTATACCTCAAATATGCACATTTTCGAACAAAACATACATTTATTGTATAACGTGTTATAAGACTGTCATCTGATGAAGTTGTTTCTTGGTTAGTGACTAATTATATATCTATTTGGTCGGTTTTGTGATAGCTACCTATGCGGTAGAAAAATTGTGAAAATATGCGGTTGAGTCTTTGGCTATTGTGGTTAGCTAATAGAAATACATATTGTGTTTTCGCTGTAAAACATTTAAAAAATCGGAAATGATGGCTGGATTCACAAGATGTTTATCTTTCATTTGCTGTATTGGACTTGTGATTTCATGATATTTATATGCTATTATTTACTTGTGGCGCTATGCTAGGCTATGCTAGTCAGCTTTTACTGATGAGGATGCTCCCTGATCCGGGATGGGTGTTAAGTAGAGGTTAAAAGTCAATGACATCATGAAAGTTACCAAGTACCAGGACATTTTAGCCCAAAAAAACTGGTTGCCTCTGCTTGCAGCAATACAATAACCCCAAGCACACAACAAACTCCCTCACAGTCTCCGGGACTTGAACCCCATTGAAAACCTGTGGTTTGAATTGAACAGGGCCAGTCCATAAGCACAGACAGAGGATATCAAGGATCTGAAAGGATTCTGTATGGAGGACTGTTCTAAGATCCCTCTCAATGTGTTCTAGAATCTCAGAAAACATTCTAGAATAAGTCTCAGTACCTTTATCCTCACAAGGTGTTCTAGAATCTCAGAAAACATTCTAGAATAAGTCTCAGTACCTTTATCCTCACAAGGTGTTCTAGAATCTCAGAAAACATTCTAGAATAAGTCTCAGTGCCTTTATCCTCACAAGGTGTTCTAGAATCTCAGAAAACATTCTAGAATAAGTCTCAGTACCTTTATCCTCACAAGGGGAGGGTGCCGTAGTGTTGGAGTGCCAATAATTCCCATCAGGTAGGAAGACTACTCACAGATGGAACCCAATCGGTAAAAAAGAATATATTACATGTATATTGAAGGATGCTTAAATACTACAGATTCATATAATATACATGTACTTCAAATACAAGATGCACTTTTCTAGTATATCTTTAAGTATACTACACATATACTATAATTTCACTTCAATACACTTATTAAAAGTGCATTTTAAATGAACTTTTTTCAGTCTTTTAGTAGTGCCTTTAAGTTTATTTTTATTTTTATGAAACTCTGCTCAAAGAGTGATCAAGTACACGATAGGTATAGTTTCAACTGAGTTTCAAAGTACTGGTAACACTTTATTAAGGTCCCTTATTAAACCATTTATAAACCGGTTGTAAAGAGCTTACTTACCATTTATTAATAATTATTCCTACATTCATTTGTAGATGTCAATAAGCAATCTATTGTCAATAAGCAATCTATCTGAAGCTGAAAAAAAAGAAATCTCTAAATAGTAATGTGTACATTAATAAACACTATTTTAATTAACTGAAATGTCCACATAAAAAATATGCAAAAACAATTATATATTAACCAGCATTCATTTCTGCAGGTGAAGTTTTTATTTAAAATATTATTTTCTTCCTCATCAAATCAGAGTTTATTGGTGTCTTCAGAAAGTTTTACTGCCCCTTCAATTATTACACATTTTATTGTGTTACATCCTGAATTCAAAATGTATTAAACATATTTTTTATCACCTATTTACACACAATACCCTGTAATGACAAAGTGAAATGCATTCAATATTAAATACAAAAATATCTCATTTACATGAGAATTCACACCTCTGAGTCAATACATGTTGGAATCACCTTTCTGGGTAAGTCTCTAAGAGTTTTGCACACCTGGATTGTACAATATTTGTCCATTATTATTTTCTAAATTCTTCAAGCTCTGTCAAATTGGTTGTCGATCATTTCTAGACTACCATTTTCAAGTCTTGCGATAGATTTTCAAGCAGACTTAAGTCAAAACTGTAACTTGGCCACTCAGGAACATTCACTGTGTTCAGAGTAAGCAACTCCAGTGTATATTTGACCTGGTGTTTTAGGTTATTGTCCTGCTGAAAGGTAAATGAATCTCCCAGTGTCTGGTGGAAAGCAGATTGAACAAGGTTTACCTCTAGGATTTTACCTGTGCTTAGCTCCATTCCCTTTCTTTTTTTACCCTTAACCTTAACGATTACAAGCATACCCATAACATGATGCAGCAACCACTATGCTTCAAAATACGAAGAGTGGTACTCAGTAAGGTTTTGTATTGTGTATATATAATATATATACACAGTTGAAGTCGGAAGTTTACATACACCTGAGCCAAATACATTTAAACTCAGTTTTTCACAATTCCTGACATTTAATCGTAGTAATAATTCCCTGTCTTAGGTCAGTCAGGATCACCACTTTATTTTAAGAATGTGAAATGTCATAATAATAGTAGAGAGAATGATTTATTTCAGCTTTTATTTATTTCATCACATTCCCAGTGGGTCAGAAGTTTACATACACTCAATTAGTATTTGGTAGCATTGCATTTAAATTGTTTAACTTGGGTCAAACATTTCGGGTAGCCTTCCAGAAGCTTCCACAATAAGTTAGGTGAATTTTGTCCCATTCCTTCTGACAGAGCTGGTGTAACTGAGTCAGGTTTGTAGGCCTCCTTGCTCGCACATGCTTTTTCAGTTCTTGACACAAATTTTCTATAGGATTGAGGTCAGGGCTTTGTGATGGCAACTCCAATATCTTGACTTTGTTGTCCTTAAGCCATTTTGCCACAACTTTGCAAGTATGCTTGGGGTCATTGTCAATTTGGAAGACACATTTGTGACCAAGCTTTAACTTCCTGACTGATGTCTTGAGATATATAGATATATCCACATAATTTTCTTTCCTCATGATGCCATTTATTTTGTGAGGTGCACCAGTCCCTCCTACAGCAAAGCACCCCACGACATGATGCTGCCACCCCCGTGCTTCACGGTTGGGATGGTGTTCTTCGGCTTGCAAGCCTCACCCTTTTTCCTGCAAACATAACGATGGTCATTATGGCCAATCAGTTCTATTTTTGTTTCATCAGACCTGGAGGACATTCCTCCAAAAAGTATGATCTTTGTCCCCATGTGCAGTTGCAAACCGTAGTCTGGCTTTTTATTGCGGTTTTGGAGCAGTGGCTTCTTCCTTGCTGAGCGGCCTTTCAGGTTATGTTGATACAGGACTCGTTTTATTGTGGATATAGATACTTTTGTACCTGTTTCCTCCAGCATCTTCATAAGGTCCTTTGCTGTTGTTCTGGGATTGATTTGCACTTTTCACACCAAAGTACATGAATCTCTAGGAGACAGAACGCGTCTCCTTCCTGAGCGGTATGACGGCTGCGTGGTCCCATGGTGTTTATACTTGCATACTATTGTTTGTACAGATGAATGTGGTACCTTCAGGTAGGCCTTGAAATACATCCACAGGTACACCTCCAATTGACTCAAATTATGTCAA